>NC_073233.2:4542500-4844500 GCF_029281585.2 Gorilla gorilla gorilla | reverse complement strand
CCATGTTCATACAGATAGCGGTATAGATATTTCCATGTTCATACAGACAGCGGTGCTGATATTTCCATGTTCATCCAGATGGCTGTGTAGATATATCCATGTTCATACAGATGGCGGTGAAGATATTTCCGTGTTCATACAGATAGCGGTGTATATATTTCCATGTTCATAGAGATAGCGGTGTAGATATTTCCATGTTCATTCAGATAGCGGTGCTGATATTTCCATGTTTATACAGGTAGCGGTGTAGATATTTCCATGTTTATACAGATAGCGGTGCAGATATTTCCATGTTTATACAGATAGCGGTGTAGATATTTCCATGTTTATACAGATAACGTTGTAGATATCTCCATCTTAATACAGATGGCGGTGTAGATATTTATATGTTCATACAGATGGCGGTGCAGATATTTCCATGTTCATACAGATGATGGTGTAGATATTTCCCTGTTTATAGAGATAGCGGTGTAGATATTTCCATGTGTAAAGAGATAGCTTTGTAGATATTTCCATGTATATGCAGATAGCTCTGTAGATATTTCCATTATCATGCAGATAGCGGTGTAGATATTTCCATGTTTACACAGATAGCTGTGTAGATATTTCCATGTTCATCCAGATGGTTGTGTAGATATATCCATGTTCATCCCGATGGCTGTGTAGATATATCCATGTTCATACAGATAGCGGTGTAGATATTTCCATGTTCATACAGATAGTGGTGTAGATATTTCCATGTTCATACAGATAGCGGTGTAGCTATTTCCATGTTCATACAGATAGCGGTGTAGATATTTCCATGTTTATAGAGATAGCGGTGTAGATATTTCCATGTTCATACAGATAGCGGTCCTGATATTTCCGTGTTTATGCAGGTAGCAGTGTAGATATTTCCATGTTTATACAGATAGCGGTGTAGGTATTTCCATGTTTATACAGATAGCGGTGTAGATATTTCCAACTTTATACAGATAGCGGTGTAGATATCTCCATCTTAATACAGATGGCGGTGTAGATATTTATATGTTCATACAGATGTCGGTGCAGATATTTCCATGTTCATATAGATGGCGGTGTAGATATTTCCATGTTTATAGAGATAGCGGTGTAGTTATTTCCATGTGTAAAGAGATAGCTTTGTAAATATTTCCATGTATATGCAGATAGCTGTGAAGATATTTCCATTTTCATGTAGATAGCGGTGTAGATATTTCCATCTTCAAACAGATAGCGGTGTAGATATTTCCATGTTTATACAGATAGCGGTGAAGATGTATGCATGTTTACACAGATATCGGTGTAGATTTTTCCATGTTCATACAGATAGCGGTGTAGATATTTCCATGTTTATACAGATAGCGGTGTAGATATCTCCATCTTTATACAGATGGCGGTGTAGATATTTCCATGTTCATACAGTTAGCGGGGTAGTTATTTCCATGTGTAAAGAGATAGCTGTGTAGATATTTCCATGTATATGCAGATAGCTGTGTAGATATTTCCATTTTCATGCAGATAGCGGTTTAGATATTTCCATGTTCAAACAGATAGCGGTGTAGATATTTCCATGTTCATACAGATAGTGCTGTAGGTATTACCATGTTCATACAGATAGCGGTGTAGATATTTCCATGTTCATTCAGATAGCGGTGTAGATATTTCCATTTTCATACTGATGGCTGTGTAGATATATCCATGTTCATACAGATAGCGGTGAAGATATTTCCATGTTCATACACATAGTGGTGTAGATATTTCCATGTTCATACAGATAGCGGTGCAGCTATTTCCATGTTGATACAGATAGCGGTGTAGATATTTCCATGTTCGTACAGATAGCGGTGTAGATATTTCCATGTTCATACTGATAGCGGTGCTTATATTTCCATGTTTATACAGGTAGCGGTGTAGATATTTCCATGTTTATACAGATAGCGGTGTAGATATTTCCATGTTTATACAGATAGCGGTGTACATATTTCCAAGTTTATACAGATAGCGTTGTAGATATCTCCATCTTAATACAGATGGCGGTGTAGATATTTATATGTTCATACAGATGGCGGTGCAGATATTTCCATGTTCATACAGATGGCGGTGTAGATATTTCCATGTTTATAGAGATAGTGGTGTAGTTATTTCCATGTGTAAAGAGATAGCTTTGTAGATATTTCCATGTATATGCAGATAGCTGTGTAGATATTTCCATTTTCCTGCAGATAGCGGTTTAGATATTTCTATGTTCCAACAGATAGCGGTGTAGATATTTCCATGTTCATACAGATAGCGGTGTATATATATCCATGTTTATACAGATAGCGGTGAAGATGTGTGCATGTTTACACAGATAGCGGTGTAGATATTTCCATGTTCATACAGATAGCGGTGTAGATATTTCCATGTTCATCCAGAAGGCTGTGTAGATATATCCATGTTCATACAGATGGCGGTGAAGATACTTCCATGTTCATACAGATAGAAGTGTAGATATTTCCATGTTCATGCAGATAGTGGTGTGGATATTTCCATGTTCATACAGATAGAGGGGCAGATATTTCCATGTTCATACAGATAGCGGTGCTGATATTTCCATGTTTATAGAGGTAGCGGTGTAGATATTTCCATGTTTATACAGATAGCGGTGCAGGTATTTCCATGTTTATACAGATAGCGGTGTAGATATCTCCATCTTAATACAGATGGCAGTGTAGATATTTACATGTTCCTACAGATGGCCGTGCAGATATTTCCATGTTCATACAGATGGCGGTGTAGATATTTCCATCTTCATACAGATAGCGGTGTAGATATTTCCATGTTCATACAGATGGTGGTGTAGATATTTCCATGTTCATACAGATAGCGGTGTAGATATTTCCATGTTTATACAGATAGCGGTGAAGATGTATGCATGTTTACACAGATAGCGGTGTAGATATTTCCATGTTCCCACAGATAGCAGTGTAGATATTTCCATGTTCACCAGATGGCTGTGTAGGTATATCCATGTTCATACAGATAGCGGTGTAGACATTCCCATGTTCATACAGATAGTGGTGTAGATATTTCCATGTTCATACAGATAGCGGTGTAGCTATTTCCATGTTCATACAAATAGCGGTGTAGATATTTCCATGTTCGTACAGATAGCGGTGTAGATATTTCCATGTTCATACAGATAGCGGTGCTGATATTTCCATGTTTATACAGGTAGCGGTGCAGATATTTCCATGTTTATACAGATAGCGGTGTAGATATTTCCATGTTTATACAGATAGAGGTGTAGATATTTCCAGGTTTATACAGATAGCGGTGTAGATATCTTCATCTTAATACAAATGGCGGTTTAGTTATTTATATGTTCATAAAGATGGCGGTGCAGATATTTCCATGTTCATACAGATGGCGGTGTGGATATTTGCATGTTCATACAGATGGTTGTGTAGCTATTTCCATGTTCATGGAGATAGCGGTGTAGGTATTTTCATGTTCATCCAGATGGGTGTGTAGAGATATCCATGTTCATACAGATGGCGGTGAAGATATTTCCATGTTCATACAGATAGCGGTGCTGATTTTTCCATGTTTATAGTTGTAGCGGTCTAGATATTTCCAGGTTTATACAGATAGCGGTGTAGACATTTCCATGTTTATAGAGATAGCGGTGTAGATATTTCCATGTTTATACAGATAGTGGTGTAGATATCTCCATCTTAATACAGATGGCGGTGTAGATATTTATATGTTCATACAGATGGCCGTGTAGATATTTCCATGTTCATACAGATGGCGCTGTAAATATATCCATTTTCATACTGATATCGGTGTAGTTATTTCCGAGTGTAAAGAGATAGCTGTGTAGGTATTTCCGTGTTCATACAGATAGTGCTGTAGATATTTCCATGTTCATACAGAATGCGGTGCAGCTATTTCCATGTTCATACAGATAGCGGTGCAGATATTTCCATGTTCATACAGATAGTGGTGTAGATATTTCCATGTTTATACAGATAGCGGTGCTTATGTTTCCATGTTTATACAGATAGCGGTGTAGATATTTCCATGTTTATACAGATAGCGGTGTAGATATTTCCATGTTTATACAGATAGCGGTGTAGATATTTCCATGTTTATGCAGATAGCGATGTAGATATTTCCATGTTCATCCAGATGGCTGTGTAGACATATCCATGTTCATACTGATGGCGGTGAAGATACTTCCATGTTCATACAGAAAGCGGTGTAGATATCTCCATCTTAATACAGATGGCGGTGTAGATATTTATATGTTCCTACAGATGGCCGTGTAGATATTTCCATGTTCATACAGATGGCAGTGTAGATATTTCCATGTTCATACAGATAGCGGTGTAGTTATTTCCATGTGAAAAGAGATATCTGTGTAGATATTTCCATGTATATGCAGATAGCTGTGTAGATATTTCCATTTTCATGCAGATAGCGGTTTAGATATTTCCATGTTCAATCAGATAGCGTTGTAGATATTTCCATGTTCATACAGATAGTGGTGTGGATATTTCCATGTTCATAGAGATAAAGGGGCTATTTCCATGTTCATACAGATAGCGGTGCTGATATTTCCATGTTTATACAGGTAGCGGTGTAGATATTTCCATGTTCATAGAGATAGCGGTGTAGATATTTCCATGTTTATACAGATAGCGGTGTAGATATCTCCATCTTAATACAGACGGCAGTGTAGATATTTATATGTTCCTACAGATGGCCGTGCAGATATTTCCATGTTCATACAGATGGCGGTGTAGATATTTCCATGTTCATACAGATAGCGGTGTAGTTATTTCCATGTGCAAAGAGATATCTGTGTAGATATTTCCATGTATATGCAGATAGCTGTGTAGATATTTCCATTTTCATGCAGATAGCGGTTTAGATATTTCCATGTTCAAACAGATAGCGGTGTAGATATTTCCATGTTCATACAGATAGTGGTGTAGATATTTCCATGTTTATACAGATAGCGGTGAAGATGTATGCATGTTTACACAGATAGCGGTGTAGATATTTCCATGTTCCCACAGATAGCGGTGTAGGTATTTCCATGTTCATCCAGATGGCTGTGTATGTATATCCATGTTCATACAGATAGCGGTGTAGACATTTCCATGTTCATACAGATAGCGGTGTAGATATTTCCATGTTCATACAGATAGCGGTGTAGCTATTTCCATGTTCATACAGGTAGCAGTGTAGATATTTCCATGTTCGTACAGATAGCGGTGTAGATATTTCCATGTTCGTACAGATAGCGGTGCTGATATTTCCATGTTTATACAGGTAGCGGTGCAGATATCTCCATGTTTATACAGATAGCGGTGTAGATATTTCCATGTTTATACAGATAGAGGTGTAGATATTTCCAGGTTTATACAGATAGCGGTGTAGATATCTCCATCTTAATACACATGGCGGTGTAGTTATTTATATGTTCATACAGATGGCGGTGCAGATATTTCCATGTTCATACAGATGGCGGTGTGGATATTTGCATGTTCATACATATGGCGGTGTAGATATTTCCATGTTCATGGAGATAGCGGTGTAGATATTTTCATGTTCATCCAGATGGCTGTGTAGAGATATCCATGTTCATACAGATGGCGGTGAAGATATTTCCATGTTCATACAGATAGCGGTGCTGATATTTCCATGTTTATACAGGTAGCGGTGTAGATATTTCCAGGTTTATACAGATAGCGGTGTAGACATTTCCATGTTTATACAGATAGCGGTGTAGATATTTCCATGTTTATACAGATAGCGGTGAAGATGTTTGCATGTTTTCAGAGATAGCGGTGTAGATATTTCCATGTTCATACAGATAGCGGTGTAGATATTTCCATGTTCATCCAAATGGCTGTGTAGATATATCCATGTTCATACAGATGGCGGTGAAGATACTTCCATGTTCCTACAAATAGCGGTGTAGAAATCTCCATCTTAATACACATGGCGGTGTAGATATTTATATGTTCATACAGATGGCAGTGCAGATATTTCCATGTTCGTACAGATGGCGGTGTAGATATTTCCGTGTTTATAGAGATAGTGGTGTAGTTATTTCCATGTGTAAAGAGATAGCTTTGTAGATATTTCCATGTATATGCAGAAAGCTGTGTAGATATTTCCATTTTCATGCAGATAGCAGTGTAGATATTTCCATGTTCAAACAGATAGCGGTGTAGATATTTCCATGTTCATACAGATAGTGGTGTAGATATTTCCATGTTCATACAGATAGCTGTGTAGCTATTTCCATGTTCATACAGATAGCGGTGTAGATATTTCCATGTTCATCCAGATGGCTGTGTAGAGATCTCCATCTTAATACAGATGGCGGTGAAGATATTTCCATGTTCATACAGATAGCGGTGTAGATATTTCCATGTTCATACAGATAGAGGGGGTGATATTTCCATGTTCATACAGATAGCGGTGCTGATATTTCCATGTTTATACAGGTTGCGGTGTAGATATTTCCAAGTTTATACAGATAGCGGTGTAGATATTTCCATGTTTATACAGATAGCGGTGGAGATATTTCCATGTTTATACAGATAGCGGTGTAGATATCTCCATCTTAATACAGATGGCGGAGTAGATATTTATATGTTCATACAGAAGGCCGTGCAGATATTTCCATGTTCATACAGATGGCGGTGTAGATATTTCCAGGTTCATACCGATAGCGGTGTAGTTATTTCCATGTGCAAAGAGATAGCTGTGTAGATATTTCCATGTATATGCAGGTAGCTGTGTAGATATTTCCATTTTCATGAAGATAGCGGTTTAGATGTTTCCATGTTCATACAGATAGCGGTGTAGATATTTCCATGTTCATACAGATAGCGGTGTAGATATTTCCATGTTCATCCAGATGGCTGTGTAGATATATCCATGTTCATACAGATAGGGGTGTAGATATTTCCATGTTCATACAGATAGTGCTGTAGGTATTTCTATGTTCATACATATAGCAGTGCAGCTATTTCCATGTTCATACAGATAGCGGTGTAGATATTTCCATGTTCGTACAGATAGCGGTGTAGATATTTCCATGTTCATACAGATAGCGGTGCTTATATTTCCATGTTTATAAAGGTAGCGGTGTAGATATTTCCATGTTTATACAGATAGCGGTGTAGATATTTCCATGTTTATACAGATAGCGGTGTAGATATTTCCAAGTTTATACAGATAGCGGTGTAGATATCTCCATCTTAATACAGATGGCGGTGTAGATATTTATATGTTCATACAGATGGCGGTGCAGATATTTCCATGTTCATACAGATGGCGGTGTAGATATTTCCATGTTTATAGAGATAGTGGTGTAGTTATTTCCATGTGTAAAGAGATAGCTTTTTAGATATTTCCATGTATATGCAGATACCTGTGTAGATATTTCCGTTTTCATGCAGATAGTGCTGTAGATATTTCCATGTTCAAACAGAAAGCGGTGTAGATATTTCCATGTTCATGCAGATAGTGGTGTAGATATTTCCATGTTTATACAGATAGCGGTGAAGATGTTTGCCTTTTTACACAGATAGCGGTGTAGATATTTCCATGTTCATACAGATAGCGGTGTAGATATTTCCATGTTCATCCAGATGGCTGTGTAGATATATCCATGTTCATCCAGATGGCGGTGAAGATATTTCCATGTTCGTACAGATAGCGGTGTAGATATTTCCATCTTCATACAGATATTGGTGTAGATATTTCCATCTTCATACAGATAGCGGTGTAGATATTTCCATGTTCATGCAGATAGCGGTGTAGATATTTCCATGTTCATCCAGATGGCTGTGTAGATATACCCATGTTCATACAGATGGCGGTGAAGATACTTCCATGTTCATACAGATAGCGGTGTAGCTATTTCCATGTTCATACAGATAGCGGTGTAGATACTTCCATGTTCATCCAGATGGCTGTGTAGACATATCCATGTTCATACAGATGGCGGTGAAGATACCTCCATGTTGATACTGATAGCGGTGTAGATATTTCCATGTTCATACAGATAGTGGTGTGGATATTTCCATGTTCATACAGATAGAGGGGCTGATATTTCCATGTTCATACAGATAGCGGTGCTGATATTTCCATGTTTATACAGGTAGCGGTGTAGATATTTCCATGTTTATACAGATAGCGGTGTAGATATTTCCATGTTTATACAGATAGCGGTGTAGATATCTCCATTTTAATACAGACGGCAGTGTAGATATTTATATGTTCCTACAGATGGCCGTGCAGATATTTCCATGTTCATACAGATGGCAGTGTAGATATTTCCATGTTCATACAGATAGTGGTGTATTTATTTCCATGTGCAAAGAGATAGCTGTGTAGATATTTCCATGTATATGCAGATAACTGTGTAGATATTTCCATTTTCATGCAGATAGCGGTTTAGATATTTCCATGTTCAAACAGATAGCGGTGTAGATATTTCCATGTTCATACAGATAGTCGTGTAGGTATTTCCATGTTTATACAGATAGCGGTGAAGATGTATGCATGTTTAAACAGATAGCGGTGTAGATATTTCCATGTTCCCACAGATAGCGGTGTAGATATTTCCATGTTCATCCAGATGGCTGTGTAGTTATATCCATGTTCATACAGATAGCGGTGTAGACATTTCCATGTTCATACAGATAGAGGTGTAGGTATTTCCATGTTCATACAGATAGCGGTGTAGCTATTTCCATGTTCATACAGATAGCGGTGTCGATATTTCCATGTTCGTACAGATAGCGGTGTAGATATTTCCATGTTCATACAGATAGCGGTGCTGATATTTCCATGTTTATACAGGTAGCGGTGCAGATATTTCCATGTTTATACAGATAGCAGTGTAGATATTTCCATGTTTATACAGATAGAGGTGTAGATATTTCCAGGTTTATACTGATAGCGGTGTAGATATCTCCATCTTAATACAGATGGCGGTGTAGTTATTTATATGTTCATACAGATGGCGGTGCAGATATTTCCATGTTCATACAGAAGGCGGTGTGGATATTTGCACGTTCATACAGATGGCGGTGTAGATATTTCCATTTTCATGGAGATAGCGGTGTAGATATTTTCATGTTCATCCAGATGGCTGTGTAGAGATATCCATGTTCATACAGATGGCGGTGAAGATATTTTCATGTTCATACAGATAGCGATGCTGATATTTCCATGTTTATACAGGAAGCGGTGTAGATATTTCCAGGTTTATACCGATAGCGGTGTAGACATTTCCATGTTTATACAGATAGTGGTGTAGATATTTCCATGTTTATACAGATAGCGGTGAAGATGTTTGCATGTTTACACAGATAGCGGTGTAGATATTTCCATGTTCATACAGATAGCGGTGTAGATATTTCCATGTTCATCCAGATGGCTGTGTAGATATATCCATGTTCATACAGATGGCGGTGAAGATACTTCCATGTTCATACAGATAGCGGTGTAGATATCTCCATCTTAATACAGATGGCGGTGTAGATTTATATGTTCATACAGATGGCAGTGCAGATATTTCCATGTTCATACAGATGGCGGTGTAGATATTTCCATGTTTATAGAGATAGTGGTGTAGTTATTTCCATGTGTAAAGAGATAGCTTTGTAGATATTTCCATGTATATGCAGATAGCTGTGTAGATATTTCCATTTTCATGCAGATAGCGGTGTAGATATTTCCATGTGCATCCAGATGGCTGTGTAGACATATCCATGTTCATACAGATGGCGGTGAAGATAATTCCATGATCATACAGATAGCGGTGCTGATATTTCCATGTTTATACAGGTAGCGGTTTAGATATTTCCATGTTCATACAGATTGCGGTGTAGATATTTCCATGTTTATACAGATAGCGGTGTAGATATCTCCATCGTAATACAGATGGCGGTGTAGATATTTATATGTTCATACAGATGGCCGTGCAGATATTTCCATGTTCATACAGATGGCAGTGTAGATATTTCCATGTTCATACAGATAGCGGTGTAGATATTTCCATGTGTAAAGAGATAGCGGTGTAGATATTTCCATGTATATGCAGATAGCTGTGTAGATATTTCCATTTTCATTCAGATAGCGGTTTAGATATTTCCATGTTCAAACAGATAGCGGTGTAGATATTTCCATGTTCATACAGATAGCGGTGTAGATATTTCCATGTTTATACAGATAGCGGTGAAGATGTATGCATGTTTACACAGATAGCGGTTTAGATATTTCCATGTTCAAACAGATAGCGGTGATGATATTTCCATGTTTATACAGGTAGCAGTGTGGATATTTCCATGTTTATACAGATAGCGGTGTAGATATTTCCATTTTTATACAGATAGCGGTGTAGATTTTTCCAAGTTTATACAGATAGCGGTGTAGATAACTCCATTTTAATACAGATGTCGGTGTAGATATTTCCATGTTCCTCCAGATGGCTGTGTAGACATATCCATGATCATACAGATGGCGGTGAAGATACTTCCATGTTCATACAGATAGCGGTGTAGATATTTCCATGTTCATACAGATAGTGGTGTGGATATTTCCATGTTCATACAGATAGAGGGGCTGATATTTCCATGTTCATACAGATAGCGGTGCTGATATTTCCATGTCTATACAGGTAGCGGTGTAGATATTTCCATGTTTATACATATAGCGGTGTAGATATTTCCATGTTCATCCAGATGGCTGTGTAGATATATCCATGTTCATACAGATAGGGGTGTAGATATTTCCATGTTCATACAGATAGTGCTGTAGGTATTTCTATGTTCATACAGATAGCAGTGCAGCTATTTCCATGTTCATACAGATAGCGGTGTAGATATTTCCATGTTCGTACAGATAGCGGTGTAGATATTTCCATGTTCATACAGATAGCGGTGCTTATATTTCCATGTTTATAAAGGTAGCGGTGTAGATATTTCCATGTTTATACAGATAGCGGTGTAGATATTTCCATGTTTATACAGATAGCGGTGTAGATATCTCCATCTTAATACAGATGGCGGTGTAGATATTTATATGTTCATACAGATGGCGGTGCAGATATTTCCATGTTCATACAGATGGCGGTGTAGATATTTCCATGTTTATAGAGATAGGGGTGTAGTTATTTCCATGTGTAAAGAGATAGCTTTGTAGATATTTCCATGTATATGCAGATAGCTGTGTAGATATTTCCATTTTCATGCAGATAGTGGTTTAGATATTTCCATGTTCAAACAGATAGCGGTGTAGGTATTTCCATGTTCATGCAGATAGTGGTGTAGATATTTCCATGTTTATACAGATAGCGGTGAAGATGTTTGTATGTTTACACAGATAGCGGTGTAGATATTTCCATGTTCATACAGATAGCGGTGTAGATATTTCCATGTTCATCCAGATGGCTGTGTAGATATATCCATGTTCATCCAGATGGCGGTGAAGATATTTCCATGTTCGTACAGATAGCGGTGTAGATATTTCCATGTTCATACAGATATTGGTGTAGATATTTCCATGTTCATACAGATAGCGGTGTAGATATTTCCATGTTAATGCAGATAGCGGTGTAGATATTTCCATGTTCATCCAGATGGCTGTGTAGATATACCCATGTTCATGCAGATAGCGGTGTACATATTTCCATGTTCATCCAGATGGCTGTGTAGACATATCCATGTTCATACAGATGGCGGTGGAGATAATTCCATGTTCATACAGATAGCGGTGTAGATATTTCCATGTTCATACAGATAGTGGTGTAGATATTTCCATGTTCATACAGATAGAAGGGCTGATATTTCCATGTTCATACAGATAGTGGTGCTGATATTTCCATGTTTATTCAGGTAGCGGTGTAGATATTTCCATGTTCATACAGATAGGGGTGTAGATATTTCCATGTTTATACAGATAGCTTTGAAGATGTATGCATGTTTACACAGATAGCGGTTTAGATATTTCCATGTTAAAACAGATAGTGGTGTAGATATTTCCATGTTCATACATATAGCGGTGTAGATATTTCCATGTTTATACAGATAGCGGTGTAGATATCTCCATCTTAATACAGATGTCAGTGTAGATATTTCTATGTTCCTACAGATTGCCGTGCAGATATTTCCATGTTCAAACAGATGGCGGTGTAGATATTTCCATGTTCGTACAGATAGCGGTGCTGATATTTCCATGTTTATACAGGCAGCGGTGTGGATACTTCCATGTTTATACAGATAGCGGTGTAGATATCTCCATCTTAAAACGGATGGCGGTGTAGATATTTATATGTTCATTCAGATGGCGGTGCAGATATTTCCATGTTCATACAGATGGCGGTGCAGATATTTCCATGTTCATACAGATGGCGGTGTAGCTATTTCCATGTTCATACAGATAGCGGTGTAGCTATATCCATGTTCATGCAGATAGCGGTGTAGATATTTCCATGTTCATCCATATGGCTGAGTAGATATTTCCATGTTCATACAGATGGCGGTGAAGATATTTCCATGTTCATACAGATAGCGGTGTCGATATTTCCATGTTCATACAGATAGTGGTGTAGATATTTCCATGTTCATACAGATAGCGGTGTAGATATTTCCATGTTCATGCAGATAGCGGTGTAGATATTTCCATGTTCATCCATATGGCTGTGTAGATATATCCATGTTCATACAGATGGCGGTGAAGATATTTCCATGTTCATACAGATAGCGGTGTAGATATTTCCATGTTCATACAGATAGCGGTGTAGATATTTCCATGTTCATACAGATAATGGTGTAGATATTTCCATTTTCATACAGATACAGGGGCTGATATTTCCTTGTTCATACAGATAGCGGTGCTGATATTTCCATGTTTATACAGGTAGCGGTGTAGATACTTAGATGTTTATACAGATAGCGGTGTAGATATTTCCATGTTTATACAGATAGCGGTGAAGATATTTCCATGTTTATACAGATAGCGGTGTAGATATCTCCATCTTAATACAGACGGCAGTGTAGATATTTATATGATCATACAGATGTCGGTGCAGATATTTCCATGTTCATACAGATGGCGGTGTAGATATTTCCATGTTTATAGAGATAGCGGTGTAGTTATTTCCATGCGCAAAGAGATAGCTGTGTAGATATTTCCATGTATATGCAGATAGCAGTGTAGATATTCCCATTTTCATGCAGATAGCCGTTTAGATATTTCCATGTTCAAACAGATAGCGGTGTAGATATTTCCATGTTCATACAGATAGCGGTGTAGATATTTCCATGTTTATACAGATAGCGGTGAAGATGTATGCAGGTTTACACAGATAACGGTGTAGATATTTCCATGTTCATCCAGATGGCTGTGTAGATATATCCATGTTCATAGAGATAGCGGTGTAGATATTTCCATGTTCATACTGATAGTGGTGTAGATATTTCCATCTTCATACAGATAGCGGTGTAGCTATTTCCATGTTCATACAGATAGCGGTGTAGTTATTTCCATGTTCGTACAGATAGCGGTGTAGATATTTCCACGTTCATACAGATAGCGGTGCTGATATTTCCATGTTTATACAGGTAGAGGTGTAGATATTTCCGAGTTTATACAGATAGCGGTGTAGATATCTCCATCTTAATTCAGTTGGCGGTGTAGATATTTATATGTTCATACAGATGGCGGTGCAGATATTTCTATTTTCAGGCAGACAGCGGTTTAGATATTTCCATGTTCAAACAGATAGCGGTGTAGATATTTCCATGCTCATACAGATAGTGGTGTAGATATATCCATGTTTATACAGATAGCGGTGAAGATGTATGCCTGTTTGCACAGATAGCAGTGTAGATATTTCCATGTTCATACAGATAGCGGTGTAGATATTTCCATGTTCATCCTGATGGCTGTGTAGATATATCCATCTTCATACAGATAGCGGTGTAGATATTTCCATGTTCATACAGATAGTGCTGTAGATATTTCCATGTTCATACATATAGCAGTGCAGCTATTTCCATGTTCATACAGATAGCGGTGTAGCTATTTCCGTGTTCATGCAGATAGCGGTGTAGATATTTCCATGTTCATCCATATGGCTGTGTAGATATATCCATGTTCATACAGATGGCGGTGAAGTTATTTCCGTGTTCATACAGATAGCGGTGTAGATATTTCCATGTTCATACAGATAGCGGTGTAGATATTTCCATGTTCATACAGATAATGGTGTAGATATTTCCATGTTCATACAGATGGCGGTGTAGATATTTCCATGTTCATACAGAGAGCGGTGTAGTTATTTCCATGTTCATACAGATAGTGCTGTAGATATTTCCATGTTCATACAGATAGCTGTGTAGCTATTTCCATGTTCATACAGGTAGCGGTGTAGATATTTCCATGTTCAAACAGATAGCGGTGTAGATATTTCCATGTTCATACAGATAGCGGTGCTTATATTTCCATGTTTATACAGGTAGCGGTGTAGATATTTCCATGTTAATACAGATAGCGGTGCAGCTATTTCCATGTTCATACAGATAGCGGTGTAGCTATTTCCGTGTTCATGCAGATAGCGGTGTAGATATTTCCATGTTCATCCATATGGCTGTGTAGATATATCCATGTTCATACAGATGGCGGTGAAGATATTTCCGTGTTCATACAGATAGCGGTGTAGATATTTCCATGTTCATACAGATAGCGGTGTAGATATTTCCATGTTTATACAGATAGCGGTGAAGATGTATGCAGGTTTACACAGATAACGGTGTAGATATTTCCATGTTCATCCAGATGGCTGTGTAGATATATCCATGTTCATAGAGATAGCGGTGAAGATATTTCCATGTTCATACTGATAGTGGTGTAGATATTTCCATCTTCATACAGATAGCGGTGTAGCTATTTCCATGTTCATACAGATAGCGGTGTAGTTATTTCCATGTTCGTACAGATAGCGGTGTAGATATTTCCACGTTCATACAGATAGCGGTGCTGATATTTCCATGTTTATACAGGTAGAGGTGTAGATATTTCCAAGTTTATACAGATAGCGGTGTAGATATCTCCATCTTAATTCAGTTGGCGGTGTAGATATTTATATGTTCATACAGATGGCGGTGCAGATATTTCTATTTTCAGGCAGACAGCGGTTTAGATATTTCCATGTTCAAACAGATAGCGGTGTAGATATTTCCATGCTCATACAGATAGTGGTGTAGATATATCCATGTTTATACAGATAGCGGTGAAGATGTATGCCTGTTTGCACAGATAGCAGTGTAGATATTTCCATGTTCATACAGATAGCGGTGTAGATATTTCCATGTTCATCCTGATGGCTGTGTAGATATATCCATCTTCATACAGATAGCGGTGTAGATATTTCCATGTTCATACAGATAGTGCTGTAGATATTTCCATGTTCATACAGATAGCGGTGCAGCTATTTCCATGTTCATACAGATAGCGGTGTAGCTATTTCCGTGTTCATGCAGATAGCGGTGTAGATATTTCCATGTTCATCCATATGGCTGTGTAGATATATCCATGTTCATACAGATGGCGGTGAAGTTATTTCCGTGTTCATACAGATAGCGGTGTAGATATTTCCATGTTCATACAGATAGCGGTGTAGATATTTCCATGTTCATACAGATAATGGTGTAGATATTTCCATGTTCATACAGATGGCGGTGTAGATATTTCCATGTTCATACAGAGAGCGGTGTAGTTATTTCCATGTTCATACAGATAGTGCTGTAGATATTTCCATGTTCATACAGATAGCTGTGTAGCTATTTCCATGTTCATACAGGTAGCGGTGTAGATATTTCCATGTTCAAACAGATAGCGGTGTAGATATTTCCATGTTCATACAGATAGCGGTGCTTATATTTCCATGTTTATACAGGTAGCGGTGTAGATATTTCCATGTTCATACAGATAGCGGTGCAGCTATTTCCATGTTCATACAGATAGCGGTGTAGCTATTTCCGTGTTCATGCAGATAGCGGTGTAGATATTTCCATGTTCATCCATATGGCTGTGTAGATATATCCATGTTCATACAGATGGCGGTGAAGATATTTCCGTGTTCATACAGATAGCGGTGTAGATATTTCCATGTTCATTCAGATAGCGGTGTAGATATTTCCATGTTCATACAGATAGCAGTGTAGCTATTTCCATGTTCATACAGGTAGCGGTGTAGATATTTCCATGTTGAAACAGATAGCGGTGTAGATATTTCCATGTTCATACAGATAGCGGTGCTTATATTTCCATGTTTATACAGGTAGCGGTGTAGATATTTCCATGTTCATACAGATAGCGGTGTAGATATTTCCATGTTTATACGGATAGCGGTGTAGATATTTCCATGTTCATCCAGATGGCTGTGTAGATATATCCATGTTCATACAGATGGCGGTGAAGATATTTCCATGTTCATACAGATAGCGGTGTAGATATTTCCATGTTCATACAGATAGTGGTGTAGATATTTCCATGTTCATACAGATAGCGGTGTAGTTATTTCCATGTTAATACAGATAGCGGTGTAGATATTTCCATATTCATCCAGATGGCTGTGTAGACATATCCATGTTCATACAGATGGCGGTGAAGATAATTCCATGTTCATACAGTTAGAGGTGAAGATATATCCATGTTCATACAGATAGTGGTGTAGATATACCCATGTTCATACACATAGAGGGGCTGATATTTCCATGTTCATACAGATAGCGGTGCTGATATTTCCATGTTTATACTGGTAGCGGTGTAGATATTTAGATGTTTATACAGATAGCGGTGTAGATATTTCCAAGTTTATACAGATAGCGGTGTAGATATCTCCATCTTAATACAGATGGCAGTGTAGGTATTTATATGTTCATACAGATGGCCGTGCAGATATTTCCAGGTTCATACAGATGGCGGTGCAGATATTTCCATGTTCATACAGATAGCGGTGTAGTTATTTCCATGCGCAAAGAGATAGCTGTGTAGATATTTCCATGTATATGCAGATAGCAGTGTAGATATTTCCATTTTCATGCAGATAGCCGTTTAGATATTTCCATGTTCAAACAGATAGCGGTGTAGATTTTTCCAGGTTTATACAGATAGCGGTGTAGATATCTCCATCTTAAAACGGATGGCGGTGTAGATATTTATATGTTCATACAGATGGCGGTGCAGATATTTCCATGTTCATACAGATGGCGGTGTAGCTATTTCCATGTTCATACAGATAGCGGTGTAGCTATATCCATGTTCATGCAGATAGCGGTGTAGATATTTCCATGTTCATCCATATGGCTGAGTAGATATTTCCATGTTCATACAGATGGCGGTGAAGATATTTCCATGTTCATACAGATAGCGGTGTAGATATTTCCATGTTCATACAGATAGTGGTGTAGATATTTCCATGTTCATTCAGATAGCGGTGTAGCTATTTCCATGTTCATGCAGATAGCGGTGTAGATATTTCCATGTTCATCCATATGGCTGTGTAGATATTTCCATTTTTATACAGATAGCGGTGTAGATATTTCCAAGTTTATACAGATAGCGGTGTAGATATCTGCATTTTAATACAGTTGGCGGTGTAGATATTTATATGTTCATACAGATGGCTGTGCAGATATTTCCATGTTCATACAGATAGCGGTGTAGGTATTTCCATGTTCATCCAGATGGCTGTGTAGATATATCCATGTTCATACAGATGGCGGTGAAGATATTTCCATGCTCATACACATAGCAGTGTAGATATTTCCATGTTCATACAGATAGTGGTGTAGATATTTCCATGTTCATACAGATAGAGGGGCTGATATTTCCATGTTCATACAGATAGCGGTGCTGATATTTCCATGTTTATACAGGTAGCGGTGTAGATATTTCCATGTTTATAAAGATAGCGGTGTAGATATTTCCATGTTTATACAGATAGCGGTGTAGATATTTCCATGTTTATACAGATGGCGGTGTAGATATTTATATGTTCATACAAATGGCCGTCCAGATATTTCCATGTTCATACAGATGCCGGTGTAGATATTTCCATGTTCATACAGATAGCAGTGTAGTTATTTCCATGTGTAAAGAGATAGCTGTTTAGATATTTCCATGTATATGCAGATAGCTGTGTACATATTTCCATTTTCATGCAGATAGCGGTTTAGATATTTCCATGTTCAAACAGATAGCGGTGTAGATATTTCCATGCTCATACAGATAGCAGTGTAGATATTTCCATGTTCATACAGATAGTGGTGTAGATATTTCCATGTTCATACAGATAGAGGGGCTGATATTTCCATGTTCATACAGATAGCGGTGCTGATATTTCCATGTTTATACAGGTAGCGGAGTAGATATTTCCATGTTTATACAGATAGCGGTGTAGATATTTCCATGTTTATACAGATAACGGTGTAGATATCTCCATCTTAATACAGATGGCGGTCTAAATATTTATATGTTCATACAGATGGCCGTGCAGATATTTCCATGTTCATACAGATGCCGGTGTAGATATTTCCATGTTCATACAGATAGCGGTGTAGTTATTTCCATGTGTAAAGAGATAGCTGTGTAGATATTTCCATGTATATGAAGATAGCTGTGTAGATATTTCCATTTTCATGCAGGTAGCGGTTTAGATATTTCCATGTTCAAACAGATAGCGGTGTAGATATTTCCATGTTCATACAGATAGCGGTGTAGTTATTTCCATGTTTATACAGATAGCGGTGAAGATGTATGCATGTTTACACAGATAGCGGTGTAGATATTTCCATGTTCATACAGATAGCGGTGTAGATATTTCCATGTTCATACAGATAGCGGTGTAGCTATTTCCATGTTCATACAGATAGCGGTGTAGATATTTCCATGTTCATCCAGATGGCTGTGTAGACGTATCCATGTTCATACAGATGGCGGTGAAGATAATTCCATGTTCATACAGATAGCGGTGTAGATATTTCCATGTTCATACTGATAGTGGTGTAGATATTTCCATGTTCATACAGATAGAGGGGCTGATATTTCCATGTTCATACCGATAGCGGTGCTTATATTTCCATGTTTATACAGGTAGCGGTGTAGATATTTCCATGTTCATACAGATAGCGGTTTAGATATTTCCATGTTTATACAGATAGTGGTGTAGATATCTCCATCTTAATACAGATGGCGGTGTAGATATTTATATGTTCATACAGATGGCCGTGCAGATATTTCCATGTTCATAGAGATGGCGGTGTAGATATTTCCATGTTCATACCGATAGTGGTGTAGTTATTTCCATGTGTAAAGAGATAGCTGTGTAGATATTTAAATGTATATGCAGATAGCAGTGTAGGTATTTCCATTTTCATGCAGATAGCGGTGTAGATATTTCCATGTTCAGACAGATAGTGGTGTAGATATTTCCATGTTCATACAGATAGCGGTGTAGATATTTCCATGTTCATACAGATAGCGGTGTAGATATTTCCAAGTTTATACAGATAGCGGTGAAGAAGTATGCATGTTTACACAGATAGCTGTGTAGCTATTTCCATGTTCATACAGATAGCGGTGTAGCTATTTCCATGTTCATTCAGATAGCGGTGTAGATATTTCCATGTTCGTACAGATAGCAGTGTAGATATTTCCATGTTCATACAGATAGCTGTGCTGATATTTCCATGTTTATACAGGTAGCGGTGTGGATATTTCCATGTTTATACAGATAGCGGTGTAGATATTTCCATTTTTATACAGATAGCGGTGTAGATATTTCCAAGTTTATACAGATAGCGGTGTAGATATCTCCATCATAATACAGAAGGCGGTGTAGATATTTATATGTTCATACAGATGGCGGTGCAGATATTTCCATGTTCATACAGATGGCGGTGTAGCTATTTCCATGTTCATACAGATGTCGGTGTAGCTATTTCCATGTTCATGCAGATAGCGGTGTAGATATTTCCATGTTCATCCATATGGCTGTGTAGATATATCCATGTTCATACAGATGGCGGTGAAGATATTTCCATGTTCAAACAGATAGCGGTGTAGATATTTCCATGTTCATACAGATAGCGGTGCTTATATTTCCATGTTTATACAGGTAGCGGTGTAGATATTTCCATGTTCATACAGATAGCGGTGTAGATATTTCCATGTTCATACAGATAGCGGTGTAGATATTTCCATGTTCATACAGATAGTGGTGTAGATATTTCCATGTTCATACAGATAGGGGGGCTGATATTTCCATGTTCATACAGATAGCGGTGTAGATATTTCCATGTTTATACAGGTAGAGGTGTAGATATTTCCAGGTTTATACAGATAGCGGTGTAGACATTTCCATGTTTATACAGATAGTGGTGTAGATATTTCCATATTTATACAGATAGCGGTGTAGATATTTCCATGTTTATACAGATAGCGGTGTAGATATTTCCAGGTTTATACAGATAGCGGTGTAGATATCTCCATCTTAATACAGATGGCGGTGTAGTTATTTATATGTTCATACAGATGGCGGTGCAGATATTTCCATGTTCATACAGGTGGCGGTGTAGATATTTGCATGTTCATACAGATGGTGGTGTAGCTATTTCCATGTTCATGGAGATAGCGGTGTAGATATTTCCATGTTCATCCAGATGGCTGTGTAGAGATATCCATGTTCATACAGATGGCGGTAAAGATATTTCCATGTTCATACAGATAGCGGTGTAGATATTTCCATGTTCATACAGATAGTGGTGTAGATATTTCCATGTTCATACAGATAGGGGGGCTGATATTTCCATGTTCATACAGATAGCGGTGCTGATATTTCCATGTTTATACAGGTAGCGGTGTTGATATTTCCAGGTTTATACTGATAGCGGTGTAGACATTTCCATGTTTATACAGATAGCGGTGTAGATATTTCCATGTTTATACAGATAGCGGTGTATATATCTCTATGTTAATACAGATGGCGGTGTAGATATTTATATGTTCATACAGATGGCCATGCAGATATTTCCATGATCATACAAATAGCGGTGTAGATATTTCCATGTTCATCCAGATGGCTGTGTAGACATAACCATGTTCATACAGATTACGGTGAAGATAATTCCATGTTCATACAGTTAGCGGTGTAGATATATATATGTTCATACAGATAGTGGTGTAGATATTTCCAGGTTCATACAGATAGAGGGGCTGATATTTCCATGTTCATACAGATAGCGGTGCTGATATTTCCATGTTTATACAGGTAGCGGTGTAGATATTTAGATGTTTATACAGATAGCGGTGTAGATATTTCCATGTTTATACAGATAGCGGTGTAGATATCTCCATCTTAATACAGATGGCAGTGTAGATATTTATATGTTCATACAGATGGCCGTGCCGATATTTCCAGGTTCATACAGATGGCGGTGTAGATATTTCCATGTTCATACAGATAGCGGTGTAGTTATTTCCATGTGCAAAGAGATAGCTGTGGAGATATTTCCATGTATATGCAGATAGCAGTGTAGATATTTCCATTTTCATGCAGATAGCGGTTTAGATATTTCCATGTTCAAACAGATAGCGGTGTAGATATTTCCATGTTCATACAGATAGCGGTGTAGATATTTCCATGTTTATACAGATAGCTGTGAAGTTGTATGCATGTTTACACAGATAGCGGTGTAGATATTTCCATGTTCATACAGATAACGGTGTAGATATTTCCATGTTCATTCAGATGGCTTTGTAGATATATCCATGTTCATAGAGATAGCGGTGTAGATATTTCCATGTTCATACAGATAGCGGTGTAGATATTTCCATGTTCATCCAGATGGTTGTGTAGATATATCCATGTTCATACAGAGAGCGGTGTAGATATTTCCATGTTCAAACAGATAGCGGTGTAGATATTTCCACGTTCATACAGATAGCGGTGCTTATATTTCCATGTTTATACAGGTAGCGGTGTAGATATTTCCATGTTCATACAGATAGCGGTGTAGATATTTCCATGTTCATACAGATAGCGGTGTAGATATTTCCATGTTCATACAGATAGTGGTGTAGATATTTCCATGTTCATACAGATAGGGGGGCTGATATTTCCATGTTCATACAGATAGCGGTGTAGATATTTCCATGTTTATACAGGTAGAGGTGGAGATATTTCCAGGTTTATACAGATAGCGGTGTAGACATTTCCATGTTTATACAGATAGTGGTGTAGATATTTCCATATTTATACAGATAGCGGTGTAGATATTTCCATGTTTATACAGATAGCGGTGTAGATATTTCCAGGTTTATACAGATAGCGGTGTAGATATCTCCATCTTAATACAGATGGCGGTGTGGTTATTTATATGTTCATACAGATGGCGGTGCAGATATTTCCATGTTCATACAGATGGCGGTGTAGATATTTGCATGTTCATACAGATGGCGGTGTAGCTATTTCCATGTTCATGGAGATAGCGGTGTAGATATTTCCATGTTCATCCAGATGGCTGTGTAGAGATATCCATGTTCATACAGATGGCGGTAAAGATATTTCCATGTTCATACAGATAGCGGTGTAGATATTTCCATGTTCATACAGATAGTGGTGTAGATATTTCCATGTTCATACAGATAGGGGGGCTGATATTTCCATGTTCATACAGATAGCGGTGCTGATATTTCCATGTTTATACAGGTAGCGGTGTTGATATTTCCAGCTTTATACAGATAGCGGTGTAGACATTTCCATGTTTATACAGATAGCGGTGTAGATATTTCCATGTTTATACAGATAGCGGTGTAGATAACTCTATCTTAATACAGATGGCGGTGTAGATATTTATATGTTCATACAGATGGCCATGCAGATATTTCCATGATCATACAAATAGCGGTGTAGATATTTCCATGTTCATCCAGATGGCTGTGTAGACATAACCATGTTCATACAGATGGCGGTGAAGATAATTCCATGTTCATACAGTTAGCGGTGTGCATATATATATGTTCATACAGATAGTGGTGTAGATATTTCCATGTTCATACAGATAGAGGGGCTGATATTTCCATGTTCATACAGATAGCGGTGCTGATATTTCCATGTTTATACAGGTAGCGGTGTAGATATTTAGATGTTTATACAGATAGCGGTGTAGATATTTCCATGTTTATACAGATAGCGGTGTAGATATCTCCATCTTAATACAGATGGCAGTGTAGATATTTATATGTTCATACAGATGGCCATGCCGATATTTCCAGGTTCATACAGATGGCGGTGTAGATATTTCCATGTTCATACAGATAGCGGTGTAGTTATTTCCATGCGCAAAGAGATAGCTGTGGAGATATTTCCATGTATATGCAGATAGCAGTGTAGATATTTCCATTTTCATGCAGATAGCGGTTTAGATATTTCCATGTTCAAACAGATAGCGGTGTAGATATTTCCATGTTCATACAGATAGCGGTGTAGATATTTCCATGTTTATACAGATAGCGGTGAAGATGTATGCATGTTTACACAGATAGCGGTGTAGATATTTCCATGTTCATACAGATAGCGGTGTAGATATTTCCATGTTCATCCAGATGGCTTTGTAGATATATCCATGTTCATAGAGATAGCGGTGTAGATATTTCCATGTTCATACAGATAGTGGTGTAGATATTTCCATGTTCATACAGATGGCGGTGTAGATATTTCCATGTTCATGCAGAGAGCGGTGTAGTTATTTCCATGTGTAAAGAGATAGCTGTGTAGATATTTCCATGTATATGCAGATAGCTGTGAAGATATTTCCATTTTCATGCAGATTGCGGTTTAGATATTTCCATGTTCAAACAGATAGCGGTGTAGATATTTCCATGTTCATACAGATAGCGGTGTAGATATTTCCATGTTTATACAGATAGCGGTGAAGATTTATGCATGTTTACACAGATAGTGGTGTAGATATTTCCATGTTCATACAGATAGCGGTGTAGATATTTCCATGTCCATCCAGATGGTTGTGTAGATATATCCATGTTCATACAGATAGCGGTGTAGATATTTCCATGTTCATACAGATAGTGCTGTAGATATTTCCATGTTCATAAAGATAGCGGTGTAGCTATTTCTATGTTCATACAGATAGCGGTGTAGATATTTCCATGTTCAAACAGATAGCGGTGTAGATATTTCCATGTTCATACAGATAGCGGTGCTTATATTTCCATGTTTATACAGGTAACGGTGTAGATATTTCCATGTTCATACAGATAGCGGTGTAGATATTTCCATGTTCATACAGATAGCGGTGTACATATTTCCATGTTCATACAGATAGTGGTGTAGATATTTCCATGTTCATACAGATAGGGGGGCTGATATTTCCATGTTCATACAGATAGCGGTGTAGATATTTCCATGTTTATACAGGTAGAGGTGTAGATATTTCCAGGTTTATACAGATAGCGGTGTAGACATTTCCATGTTTATACAGATAGTGGTGTAGATATTTCCATATTTATACAGATAGCGGTGTAGATGTTTCCATGTTTATACAGATAGCGGTGTGGATATTTCCAGGTTTATACAGATAGCGGTGTAGATATCTCCATCTTAATACAGATGGCGGTGTAGTTATTTATATGTTCATACAGATGGCGGTGCAGATATTTCCATGTTCATACAGATGGCGGTGTAGATATTTGCATGTTCATACAGATGGCGGTGTAGCTATTTCCATGTTCATGGAGATAGCGGTGTAGATATTTCCATTTTCATACAGATGGCTGTGTAGAGATATCCATGTTCATACAGATGGCGGTAAAGATATTTCCATGTTCATACAGATAGCGGTGTAGATATTTCCATGTTCATACAGATAGTGGTGTAGATATTTCCATGTTCATACAGATAGGGGGGCTGATATTTCCATGTTCATACAGATAGCGGTGCTGATATTTCCATGTTTATACAGGTAGCGGTGTTGATATTTCCAGGTTTATACAGATAGCGGTATAGATATTTCCATGTTTGTACAGATAGCGGTGTAGATATCTCTATCTTAATACAGATGGCGGTGTAGATATTTATATGTTCATACAGATGGCCGTGCCGATATTTCCAGGTTCATACAGATGGCGGTGTAGATATTTCCATGTTCATACAGATAGCGGTGTAGTTATTTCCATGCGCAAAGAGATAGCTGTGGAGATATTTCCATGTATATGCAGATAGTAGTGTAGATATTTCCATTTTCATGCAGATAGCGGTTTAGATATTCCCATGTTCAAACAGATAGCGGTGTAGATATTTCCATGTTCATACAGATAGCGGTGTAGATATTTCCATGTTTATACAGATAGCGGTGAAGATGTATGCATGTTTACACAGATAGCGGTGTAGATATTTCCATGTTCATACAGATAGCGGTGTAGATATTTCCATGTTCATCCAGATGGCTTTGTAGATATATCCATGTTCATAGAGATAGCGGTGTAGATATTTCCATGTTCATACAGATAGTGGTGTAGATATTTCCATGTTCATACAGATAGCGGTGTAGCTATTTCCATGTTCATACAGATAGCAGTGTAGATATTTCCATATCCGTACAGATAGCGGTGTAGATATTTCCATGTTCATACAGATAGCGGTGCTGATATTTCCATTTTTATACAGGTAGCGGTGCAGATATTTCCATGTTTATACAGATAGCGGTGTAGATATTTCCATGTATATACAGATAGCGGTGTAGATATTTCCAGGTTTATACAGATAGCGGTGTAGATATCTCCATCTTAATACAGATGGCGGTGTAGTTATTTATATGTTCAAAGAGATGGCGGTGCAGATGTTTCCATGTTCATACAGATGGGGGTGTAGATATTTGCATGTTCATACAGATGGCGGTGTAGCTATTTCCATGTTCATGGAGAGAGCGGTGTAGATATTTCCATGTTCATCCAGATGGCTGTGTAGAGATATCCATGTTCATACAGATGGCGGTGAAGTTATTTCCATGTTCATACAGATAGCGGTGTAGATATTTCCATGTTCATACAGATAGTGGTGTAGATATTTCCATGTTCATACAGATAGGGGGGCTGATATTTCCATGTTCATACAGATAGCGGTGCTGATATTTCCATGCTTATACAGGTAGCGGTGTAGATATTTCCAGGTTTATACAGATAGCGGTGTAGACATTTCCATGTTTATACAGATAGCGGTGTAGATATTTCCATGTTTATACAGATAGCGGTGTAGATATCTCTATCTTAATACAGATGGCGGTGTAGATATTTATATGTTCATACAGATGGCCATGCAGATATTTCCATGTTCATACAGATAGCGGTGTAGTTATTTCCATCTGTAAAGAGATAGCTGTGTAGATATTTCCATGTATATGCAGATAGCTTTGTAGATATTTCCATTTTCATGCAGATAGCTGTGTAGATATTTCCATGTTCATCCAGATGGCTGTGTAGATATATCCATGTTCATACAGATAGCGGTGTAGATATTTCCATGTTCATACAGATAGTGCTGTAGATATTTCCATGTTCATAAAGATAGCGGTGTAGCTATTTCTATGTTCATACAGATAGCGGTGTAGATATTTCCATGTTCATACAGATGGCAGTGTAGATATTTCCATGTTTATAGAGATAGTGGTGTAGTTATTTCCATGTGTAAAGAGATAGCTTTGTAGATATTTCCATGTATATGCAGATAGCTGTGTAGATATTTCCATTTTCATGCAGATAGCGGTGTAGATATTTCCATGTTCAAACAGATAGCGGTGTATATATTTCCATGTTCATACAGATAGTGGTGTAGATATTTCCATGTTCATACAGATAGCGGTGTAGCTATTTCCGTGTTCATACAGATAGCGGTGTAGATATTTCCATGTTCATCCAGATGGCTGTGTAGACATATCCATGTTCATACAGATAGCGGTGAAGATGTATGCCTGGTTACACAGATAGCGGTGTAGATATTTCCATGTTCATACAGATAGCGGTGTAGATATTTCCATATTCATCCTGATGGCTGTGTAGATATATCCATGTTCATACAGATAGCGGTGTAGATATTTCCATGTTCATACAGATAGTGCTGTAGATATTTCCATGTTCATACAGAGAGCGGTGCAGCTATTTCCATGTTCATACAGATAGCGGTGTAGATATTTCCATGTTCGTACACATAGCGGTGTAGATATTTCCATGTTCATACAGATAGCAGTGCTTATATTTCCATCTTTACACTGGTAGCGGTGTGGATATTTCTATGTTTATACAGATAGCGGTGTAGATATTTCCATGTTTATACAGATAGCGGTGTAGATATTTCCAAGTTTATGCAGATAGCGGTGTAGATATCTCCATCTTAATACAGATGGCGTTGTAGATATTTATATGTTCATACAGATGGCGGTGCAGATATTTCCATGTTCATACAGATGGCGGTGTAGATATTTCCATGTTTATAGAGATAGTGGTGTAGTTATTTCCATGTGTATAGAGAAAGCTTTGTAGATATTTCCATGTATACGCAGATAGCTGTGTAGATATTTCCATTTTCATGCAGATAGCGGTGTAGATATTTCCATGTTCAAACAGATAGCGGTATAGATATTTCCATGTTCATACAGATAGCGGTGTAGATATTTCCATGTTTATACAGATAGCGGTGAAGATGTTTGCATGTTTACACAGATAGCGGTGTAGGTATTTCCATGTTCTTAGAGATAGCGGTGTAGATATTTCCATGCTCATCCAGATGGCTGTGTAGATATATCCATGTTCATACAGATGGCGGTGAAGGTATTTCCATGTTCGTACAGATAGCGGTGTAGTTATTTCCATGTTCATACAAATATTGGTGTAGATATTTCCATGTTCATACAGATAGCGGTGTAGCTATTTCCATGTTCATGCAGATAGCGGTGTAGATATTTCCATGTTCATTCAGATGGCTGTGTAGATATATCCATGTTCATACAGATGGCGGTGAAGATATTTCCATGCTCATACAGATAGCAGTGTAGATATTTCCATGTTCATACAGATAGTGGTGTAGATATTTCCATGTTCATACAGATAGAGGGGCTGATATTTCCATGTTCATACAGATAGCGGTGCTGATATTTCCATGTTTATACAGGTAGCGGAGTAGATATTTCCATGTTTATACAGATAGCGGTGTAGATATTTCCATGTTTATACAGATAACGGTGTAGATATCTCCATCTTAATACAGATGGCGGTCTAAATATTTATATGTTCATACAGATGGCCGTGCAGATATTTCCATGTTCATACAGATGCCGGTGTAGATATTTCCATGTTCATACAGATAGCGGTGTAGTTATTTCCATGTGTAAAGAGATAGCTGTGTAGATATTTCCATGTATATGAAGATAGCTGTGTAGATATTTCCATTTTCATGCAGGTAGCGGTTTAGATATTTCCATGTTCAAACAGATAGCGGTGTAGATATTTCCATGTTCATACAGATAGCGGTGTAGTTATTTCCATGTTTATACGGATAGCGGTGAAGATGTATGCATGTTTACACAGATAGCGGTGTAGATATTTCCATGTTCATACAGATAGCGGTGTAGATATTTCCATGTTCATACAGATAGCGGTGTAGCTATTTCCATGTTCATACAGATAGCGGTGTAGATATTTCCATGTTCATCCAGATGGCTGTGTAGACATATCCATGTTCATACAGATGGCGGTGAAGATAATTCCATGTTCATACAGATAGCGGTGTAGATATTTCCATGTTCATACTGATAGTGGTGTAGATATTTCCATGTTCATACAGATAGAGGGGCTGATATTATATCTTCATACCGATAGCGGTGCTTATATTTCCATGTTTATACAGGTAGCGGTGTAGATATTTCCATGTTCATACAGATAGCGGTTTAGATATTTCCATGTTTATACAGATAGTGGTGTAGATATCTCCATCTTAATACAGATGGCGGTGTAGATATTTATATGTTCATACAGATGGCCGTGCAGATATTTCCATGTTCATACAGATGGCGGTGTAGATATTTCCATGTTCATACCGATAGTGGTGTAGTTATTTCCATGTGTAAAGAGATAGCTGTGTAGATATTTAAATGTATATGCAGATAGCAGTGTAGGTATTTCCATTTTCATGCAGATAGCGGTGTAGATATTTCCATGTTCAGACAGATAGTGGTGTAGATATTTCCATGTTCATACAGATAGCGGTGTAGATATTTCCATGTTCATACAGATAGCGGTGTAGATATTTCCATGTTTATACAGATAGCGGTGAAGAAGTATGCATGTTTACACAGATAGCTGTGTAGCTATTTCCATGTTCATACAGATAGCGGTGTAGCTATTTCCATGTTCATTCAGATAGCGGTGTAGATATTTCCATGTTCGTACAGATAGCGGTGTAGATATTTCCATGTTCATACAGATAGCTGTGCTGATATTTCCATGTTTATACAGGTAGCGGTGTGGATATTTCCATGTTTATACAGATAGCGGTGTAGATATTTCCATTTTTATACAGATAGCAGTGTAGATATTTCCAAGTTTATACAGATAGCGGTGTAGATATCTCCATCATAATACAGAAGGCGGTGTAGATATTTATATGTTCATACAGATGGCGGTGCAGATATTTCCATGTTCATACAGATGGCGGTGTAGCTATTTCCATGTTCATACAGATGTCGGTGTAGCTATTTCCATGTTCATGCAGATAGCGGTGTAGATATTTCCATGTTCATCCATATGGCTGTGTAGATATATCCATGTTCATACAGATGGCGGTGAAGATATTTCCATGTTCAAACAGATAGCGGTGTAGATATTTCCATGTTCATACAGATAGCGGTGCTTATATTTCCATGTTTATACAGGTAGCGGTGTAGATATTTCCATGTTCATACAGATAGCGGTGTAGATAGTTCCATGTTCATACAGATAGCGGTGTAGATATTTCCATGTTCATACAGATAGTGGTGTAGATATTTCCATGTTCATACAGATAGGGGGGCTGATATTTCCATGTTCATACAGATAGCGGTGTAGATATTTCCATGTTTATACAGGTAGAGGTGTAGATATTTCCAGGTTTATACAGATAGCGGTGTAGACATTTCCATGTTTATACAGATAGTGGTGTAGATATTTCCATATTTATACAGATAGCGGTGTAGATATTTCCATGTTTATACAGATAGCGGTGTAGATATTTCCAGGTTTATACAGATAGCGGTGTAGATATCTCCATCTTAATACAGATGGCGGTGTAGTTATTTATATGTTCATACAGATGGCGGTGCAGATATTTCCATGTTCATACAGGTGGCGGTGTAGATATTTGCATGTTCATACAGATGGTGGTGTAGCTATTTCCATGTTCATGGAGATAGCGGTGTAGATATTTCCATGTTCATCCAGATGGCTGTGTAGAGATATCCATGTTCATACAGATGGCGGTAAAGATATTTCCATGTTCATACAGATAGCGGTGTAGATATTTCCATGTTCATACAGATAGTGGTGTAGATATTTCCATGTTCATTCAGATAGGGGGGCTGATATTTCCATGTTCATACAGATAGCGGTGCTGATATTTCCATGTTTATACAGGTAGCGGTGTTGATATTTCCAGGTTTATACTGATAGCGGTGTAGACATTTCCATGTTTATACAGATAGCGGTGTAGATATTTCCATGTTTATACAGATAGCGGTGTATATATCTCTAAGTTAATACAGATGGCGGTGTAGATATTTATATGTTCATACAGATGGCCATGCAGATATTTCCATGATCATACAAATAGCGGTGTAGATATTTCCATGTTCATCCAGATGGCTGTGTAGACATAACCATGTTCATACAGATGGCGGTGAAGATAATTCCATGTTCATACAGTTAGCGGTGTAGATATATATATGTTCATACAGATAGTGGTGTAGATATTTCCAGGTTCATACAGATAGAGGGGCTGATATTTCCATGTTCATACAGATAGCGGTGCTGATATTTCCATGTTTATACAGGTAGCGGTGTAGATATTTAGATGTTTATACAGATAGCGGTGTAGATATTTCCATGTTTATACAGATAGCGGTGTAGATATCTCCATCTTAATACAGATGGCAGTGTAGATATTTATATGTTCATACAGATGGCCGTGCCGATATTTCCAGGTTCATACAGATGGCGGTGTAGATATTTCCATGTTCATACAGATAGCGGTGTAGTTATTTCCATGTGCAAAGAGATAGCTGTGGAGATATTTCCATGTATATGCAGATAGCAGTGTAGATATTTCCATTTTCATGCAGATAGCGGTTTAGATATTTCCATGTTCAAACAGATAGCGGTGTAGATATTTCCATGTTCATACAGATAGCGGTGTAGATATTTCCATGTTTATACAGATAGCTGTGAAGTTGTATGCATGTTTACACAGATAGCGGTGTAGATATTTCCATGTTCATACAGATAGCGGTGTAGATATTTCCATGTTCATCCAGATGGCTTTGTAGATATATCCATGTTCATAGAGATAGCGGTGTAGATATTTCCATGTTCATACAGATAGCGGTGTAGATATTTCCATGTTCATCCAGATGGTTGTGTAGATATATCCATGTTCATACAGAGAGCGGTGTAGATATTTCCATGTTCAAACAGATAGCGGTGTAGATATTTCCACGTTCATACAGATAGCGGTGCTTATATTTCCATGTTTATACAGGTAGCGGTGTAGATATTTCCATGTTCATACAGATAGCGGTGTAGATATTTCCATGTTCATACAGATAGCGGTGTAGCTATTTCCATGTTCATACAGATAGTGGTGTAGATATTTCCATGTTCATACAGATAGGGGGGCTGATATTTCCATGTTCATTCAGATAGCGGTGTAGATATTTCCATGTTTATACAGGTAGAGGTGGAGATATTTCCAGGTTTATACAGATAGCGGTGTAGACATTTCCATGTTTATACAGATAGTGGTGTAGATATTTCCATATTTATACAGATAGCGGTGTAGATATTTCCATGTTTATACAGATAGCGGTGTAGATATTTCCAGGTTTATACAGATAGCGGTGTAGATATCTCCATCTTAATACAGATGGCGGAGTAGTTATTTATATGTTCATACAGATGGCGGTGCAGATATTTCCATGTTCATACAGATGGCGGTGTAGATATTTGCATGTTCATACAGATGGCGGTGTAGCTATTTCCATGTTCATGGAGATAGCGGTGTAGATATTTCCATGTTCATCCAGATGGCTGTGTAGAGATATCCATGTTCATACAGATGGCGGTAAAGATATTTCCATGTTCATACAGATAGCGGTGTAGATATTTCCATGTTCATACAGATAGTGGTGTAGATATTTCCATGTTCATACAGATAGGGGGGCTATTTCCATGTTCATACAGATAGCGGTGCTGATATTTCCATGTTTATACAGGTAGCGGTGTTGATATTTCCAGCTTTATACAGATAGCGGTGTAGACATTTCCATGTTTATACAGATAGCGGTGTAGATATTTCCATGTTTATACAGATAGCGGTGTAGATAACTCTATCTTAATACAGATGGCGGTGTAGATATTTATATGTTCATACAGATGGCCATGCAGATATTTCCATGATCATACAAATAGCGGTGTAGATATTTCCATGTTCATCCAGATGGCTGTGTAGACATAACCATGTTCATACAGATGGCGGTGAAGATAATTCCATGTTCATACAGTTAGCGGTGTAGATATATATATGTTCATACAGATAGTGGTGTAGATATTTCCAGGTTCATACAGATAGAGGGGCTGATATTTCCATGTTCATACAGATAGCGGTGCTGATATTTCCATGTTTATACAGGTAGCGGTGTAGATATTTAGATGTTTATACAGATAGCGGTGTAGATATTTCCATGTTTATACAGATAGCGGTGTAGATATCTCCATCTTAATACAGATGGCAGTGTAGATATTTATATGTTCATACAGATGGCCGTGCCGATATTTCCAGGTTCATACAGATGGCGGTGTAGATATTTCCATGTTCATACAGATAGCGGTGTAGTTATTTCCATGTGCAAAGAGATAGCTGTGGAGATATTTCCATGTATATGCAGATAGCAGTGTAGATATTTCCATTTTCATGCAGATAGCGGTTTAGATATTTCCATGTTCAAACAGATAGCGGTGTAGATATTTCCATGTTCATACAGATAGCGGTGTAGATATTTCCATGTTTATACAGATAGCTGTGAAGTTGTATGCATGTTTACACAGATAGCGGTGTAGATATTTCCATGTTCATACAGATAGCGGTGTAGATATTTCCATGTTCATCCAGATGGCTTTGTAGATATATCCATGTTCATAGAGATAGCGGTGTAGATATTTCCATGTTCATACAGATAGCGGTGTAGATATTTCCATGTTCATCCAGATGGTTGTGTAGATATATCCATGTTCATACAGAGAGCGGTGTAGATATTTCCATGTTCAAACAGATAGCGGTGTAGATATTTCCACGTTCATACAGATAGCGGTGCTTATATTTCCATGTTTATACAGGTAGCGGTGTAGATATTTCCATGTTCATACAGATAGCGGTGTAGATATTTCCATGTTCATACAGATAGCGGTGTAGCTATTTCCATGTTCATACAGATAGTGGTGTAGATATTTCCATGTTCATACAGATAGGGGGGCTGATATTTCCATGTTCATTCAGATAGCGGTGTAGATATTTCCATGTTTATACAGGTAGAGGTGGAGATATTTCCAGGTTTATACAGATAGCGGTGTAGACATTTCCATGTTTATACAGATAGTGGTGTAGATATTTCCATATTTATACAGATAGCGGTGTAGATATTTCCATGTTTATACAGATAGCGGTGTAGATATTTCCAGGTTTATACAGATAGCGGTGTAGATATCTCCATCTTAATACAGATGGCGGAGTAGTTATTTATATGTTCATACAGATGGCGGTGCAGATATTTCCATGTTCATACAGATGGCGGTGTAGATATTTGCATGTTCATACAGATGGCGGTGTAGCTATTTCCATGTTCATGGAGATAGCGGTGTAGATATTTCCATGTTCATCCAGATGGCTGTGTAGAGATATCCATGTTCATACAGATGGCGGTAAAGATATTTCCATCTTCATACAGATAGCGGTGTAGATATTTCCATGTTCATACAGATAGTGGTGTAGATATTTCCATGTTCATACAGATAGGGGGGCTGATATTTCCATGTTCATACAGATAGCGGTGCTGATATTTCCATGTTTATACAGGTAGCGGTGTTGATATTTCCAGCTTTATACAGATAGCGGTGTAGACATTTCCATGTTTATACAGATAGCGGTGTAGATATTTCCATGTTTATACAGATAGCGGTGTAGATAACTCTATCTTAATACAGATGGCGGTGTAGATATTTATATGTTCATACAGATGGCCATGCAGATATTTCCATGTTCATACAAATAGCGGTGTAGATATTTCCATGTTCATCCAGATGGCTGTGTAGACATAACCATGTTCATACAGATGGCGGTGAAGATAATTCCATGTTCATACAGTTAGCGGTGTGCATATATATATGTTCATACAGATAGTGGTGTAGATATTTCAATGTTCATACAGATAGAGGGGCTGATATTTCCATGTTCATACAGATAGCGGTGCTGATATTTCCATGTTTATACAGGTAGCGGTGTAGATATTTAGATGTTTATACAGATAGCGGTGTAGATATTTCCAAGTTTATACAGATAGCGGTGTAGATATCTCCATCTTAATACAGATGGCAGTGTAGATATTTATATGTTCATACAGATGGCCATGCCGATATTTCCAGGTTCATACAGATGGCGGTGTAGATATTTCCATGTTCATACAGATAGCGGTGTAGTTATTTCCATGCGCAAAGAGATAGCTGTGGAGATATTTCCATGTATATGCAGATAGCAGTGTAGATATTTCCATTTTCATGCAGATAGCGGTTTAGATATTTCCATGTTCAAACAGATAGCGGTGTAGATATTTCCATGTTCATACAGATAGCGGTGTAGATATTTCCATGTTTATACAGATAGCGGTGAAGATGTATGCATGTTTACACAGATAGCGGTGTAGATATTTCCATGTTCATACAGATAGCGGTGTAGATATTTCCATGTTCATCCAGATGGCTTTGTAGATATATCCATGTTCATAGAGATAGCGGTGTAGATATTTCCATGTTCATACAGATAGCAGTGCTTATATTTCCATCTTTACACAGGTAGCGGTGTGGATATTTCTATGTTTATACAGATAGCGGTGTAGATATTTCCATGTTTATACAGATAGCGGTGTAGATATTTCCAAGTTTATGCAGATAGCGGTGTAGATATCTCCATCTTAATACAGATGGCGTTGTAGATATTTATATGTTCATACAGATGGCGGTGCAGATATTTCCATGTTCATACAGATGGCGGTGTAGATATTTCCATGTTTATAGAGATAGTGGTGTAGTTATTTCCATGTGTATAGAGAAAGCTTTGTAGATATTTCCATGTATACGCAGATAGCTGTGTAGATATTTCCATTTTCATGCAGATAGCGGTGTAGATATTTCCATGTTCATACAGATAGTGGTGTAGATATCTCCATGTTCATACAGATAGAGGGGCTGATATTTCCATGTTCATACAGATAGCGGTGCTGATATTTCCATGTTTATACAGGTAGCGGAGTAGATATTTCCATGTTTATACAGATAGCGGTGTAGATATTTACATGTTTATACAGATAACGGTGTAGATATCTCCATCTTAATACAGATGGCGGTCTAAATATTTATATGTTCATACAGATGGCCGTGCAGATATTTCCATGTTCATACAGATGCCGGTGTAGATATTTCCATGTTCATACAGATAGCGGTGTAGTTATTTCCATGTGTAAAGAGATAGCTGTGTAGATATTTCCATGTATATGAAGATAGCTGTGTAGATATTTCCATTTTCATGCAGGTAGCGGTTTAGATATTTCCATGTTCAAACAGATAGCGGTGTAGATATTTCCATGTTCATACAGATAGCGGTGTAGTTATTTCCATGTTTATACAGATAGCGGTGAAGATGTATGCATGTTTACACAGATAGCGGTGTAGATATTTCCATGTTCATACAGATAGCGGTGTAGATATTTCCATGTTCATACAGATAGCGGTGTAGCTATTTCCATTTTCATACAGATAGCGGTGTAGATATTTCCATGTTCATCCAGATGGCTGTGTAGACATATCCATGTTCATACAGATGGCGGTGAAGATAATTCCATGTTCATACAGATAGCGGTGTAGATATTTCCATGTTCATACTGATAGTGGTGTAGATATTTCCATGTTCATACAGATAGAGGGGCTGATATTTCCATGTTCATACCGATAGCGGTGCTTATATTTCCATGTTTATACAGGTAGCGGTGTAGATATTTCCATGTTCATACAGATAGCGGTTTAGATATTTCCATGTTTATACAGATAGTGGTGTAGATATCTCCATCTTAATACAGATGGCGGTGTAGATATTTATATGTTCATACAGATGGCCGTGCAGATATTTCCATGTTCATACAGATGGCGTTGTAGATATTTCCATGTTCATACCGATAGTGGTGTAGTTATTTCCATGTGTAAAGAGATAGCTGTGTAGATATTTAAATGTATATGCAGATAGCAGTGTAGGTATTTCCATTTTCATGCAGATAGCGGTGTAGATATTTCCATGTTCAGACAGATAGTGGTGTAGATATTTCCATGTTCATACAGATAGCGGTGTAGATATTTCCATGTTCATACAGATAGCGGTGTAGATATTTCCATGTTTATACAGATAGCGGTGAAGAAGTATGCATGTTTACACAGATAGCTGTGTAGCTATTTCCATGTTCATACAGATAGCGGTGTAGCTATTTCCATGTTCATTCAGATAGCGGTGTAGATATTTCCATGTTCGTACAGATTGCGGTGTAGATATTTCCATGTTCATACAGATAGCTGTGCTGATATTTCCATGTTTATACAGGTAGTGGTGTGGATATTTCCATGTTTATACAGATAGCGGTGTAGATATTTCCATTTTTATACAGATAGCAGTGTAGATATTTCCAAGTTTATACAGATAGCGGTGTAGATATCTCCATCATAATACAGAAGGCGGTGTAGATATTTATATGTTCATACAGATGGCGGTGCAGATATTTCCATGTTCATACAGATGGCGGTGTAGCTATTTCCATGTTCATACAGATGTCGGTGTAGCTATTTCCATGTTCATGCAGATATCGGTGTAGATATTTCCATGTTCATCCATATGGCTGTGTAGATATATCCATGTTCATACAGATGGCGGTGAAGATATTTCCATGTTCAAACAGATAGCGGTGTAGATATTTCCATGTTCATACAGATAGCGGTGCTTATATTTCCATGTTTATACAGGTAGCGGTGTAGATATTTCCATGTTCATACAGATAGCGGTGTAGATATTTCCATGTTCATACAGATAGCGGTGTAGATATTTCCATGTTCATACAGATAGTGGTGTAGATATTTCCATGTTCATACAGATAGGGGGGCTGATATTTCCATGTTCATACAGATAGCGGTGTAGATATTTCCATGTTTATACAGGTAGAGGTGTAGATATTTCCAGGTTTATACAGATAGCGGTGTAGACATTTCCATGTTTATACAGATAGTGGTGTAGATATTTCCATATTTATACAGATAGCGGTGTAGATATTTCCATGTTTATACAGATAGCGGTGTAGATATTTCCAGGTTTATACAGATAGCGGTGTAGATATCTCCATCTTAATACAGATGGCGGTGTAGTTATTTATATGTTCATACAGATGGCGGTGCAGATATTTCCATGTTCATACAGGTGGCGGTGTAGATATTTGCATGTTCATACAGATGGTGGTGTAGCTATTTCCATGTTCATGGAGATAGCGGTGTAGATATTTCCATGTTCATCCAGATGGCTGTGTAGAGATATCCATGTTCATACAGATGGCGGTAAAGATATTTCCATGTTCATACAGATAGCGGTGTAGATATTTCCATGTTCATACAGATAGTGGTGTAGATATTTCCATGTTCATTCAGATAGGGGGGCTGATATTTCCATGTTCATACAGATAGCGGTGCTGATATTTCCATGTTTATACAGGTAGCGGTGTTGATATTTCCAGGTTTATACTGATAGCGGTGTAGACATTTCCATGTTTATACAGATAGCGGTGTAGATATTTCCATGTTTATACAGATAGCGGTGTAGATAACTCTATCTTAATACAGATGGCGGTGTAGATATTTATATGTTCATACAGATGGCCATGCAGATATTTCCATGATCATACAAATAGCGGTGTAGATATTTCCATGTTCATCCAGATGGCTGTGTAGACATAACCATGTTCATACAGATGGCGGTGAAGATAATTCCATGTTCATACAGTTAGCGGTGTAGATATATATATGTTCATACAGATAGTGGTGTAGATATTTCCAGGTTCATACAGATAGAGGGGCTGATATTTCCATGTTCATACAGATAGCGGTGCTGATATTTCCATGTTTATACAGGTAGCGGTGTAGATATTTAGATGTTTATACAGATAGCGGTGTAGATATTTCCATGTTTATACAGATAGCGGTGTAGATATCTCCATCTTAATACAGATGGCAGTGTAGATATTTATATGTTCATACAGATGGCCGTGCCGATATTTCCAGGTTCATACAGATGGCGGTGTAGATATTTCCATGTTCATACAGATAGCGGTGTAGTTATTTCCATGTGCAAAGAGATAGCTGTGGAGATATTTCCATGTATATGCAGATAGCAGTGTAGATATTTCCATTTTCATGCAGATAGCGGTTTAGATATTTCCATGTTCAAACAGATAGCGGTGTAGATATTTCCATGTTCATACAGATAGCGGTGTAGATATTTCCATGTTTATACAGATAGCTGTGAAGTTGTATGCATGTTTACACAGATAGCGGTGTAGATATTTCCATGTTCATACAGATAGCGGTGTAGATATTTCCATGTTCATCCAGATGGCTTTGTAGATATATCCATGTTCATAGAGATAGCGGTGTAGATATTTCCATGTTCATACAGATAGCGGTGTAGATATTTCCATGTTCATCCAGATGGTTGTGTAGATATATCCATGTTCATACAGAGAGCGGTGTAGATATTTCCATGTTAAAACAGATAGCGGTGTAGATATTTCCACGTTCATACAGATAGCGGTGCTTATATTTCCATGTTTATACAGGTAGCGGTGTAGATATTTCCATGTTCATACAGATAGCGGTGTAGATATTTCCATGTTCATACAGATAGCGGTGTAGATATTTCCATGTTCATACAGATAGTGGTGTAGATATTTCCATGTTCATACAGATAGGGGGGCTGATATTTCCATGTTCATTCAGATAGCGGTGTAGATATTTCCATGTTTATACAGGTAGAGGTGGAGATATTTCCAGGTTTATACAGATAGCGGTGTAGACATTTCTATGTTTATACAGATAGTGGTGTAGATATTTCCATATTTATACAGATAGCGGTGTAGATATTTCCATGTTTATACAGATAGCGGTGTAGATATTTCCAGGTTTATACAGATAGCGGTGTAGATATCTCCATCTTAATACAGATGGCGGTGTAGTTATTTATATGTTCATACAGATGGCGGTGCAGATATTTCCATGTTCATACAGATGGCGGTGTAGATATTTGCATGTTCATACAGATGGCGGTGTAGCTATTTCCATGTTCATGGAGATAGCGGTGTAGATATTTCCATGTTCATCCAGATGGCTGTGTAGAGATATCCACGTTCATACAGATGGCGGTAAAGATATTTCCATGTTCATACAGATAGCGGTGTAGATATTTCCATGTTCATACAGATAGTGGTGTAGATATTTCCATGTTCATACAGATAGGGGGGCTGATATTTCCATGTTCATACAGATAGCGGTGCTGATATTTCCATGTTTATACAGGTAGCGGTGTTGATATTTCCAGCTTTATACAGATAGCGGTGTAGACATTTCCATGTTTATACAGATAGCGGTGTAGATATTTCCATGTTTATACAGATAGCGGTGTAGATAACTCTATCTTAATACAGATGGCGGTGTAGATATTTATATGTTCATACAGATGGCCATGCAGATATTTCCATGATCATACAAATAGCGGTGTAGATATTTCCATGTTCATCCAGATGGCTGTGTAGACATAACCATGTTCATACAGATGGCGGTGAAGATAATTCCATGTTCATACAGTTAGCGGTGTGCATATATATATGTTCATACAGATAGTGGTGTAGATATTTCCATGTTCATACAGATAGAGGGGCTGATATTTCCATGTTCATACAGATAGCGGTGCTGATATTTCCATGTTTATACAGGTAGCGGTGTAGATATTTAGATGTTTATACAGATAGCGGTGTAGATATTTCCATGTTTATACAGATAGCGGTGTAGATATCTCCATCTTAATACAGATGGCAGTGTAGATATTTATATGTTCATACAGATGGCCATGCCGATATTTCCAGGTTCATACAGATGGCGGTGTAGATATTTCCATGTTCATACAGATAGCGGTGTAGTTATTTCCATGCGCAAAGAGATAGCTGTGGAGATATTTCCATGTATATGCAGATAGCAGTGTAGATATTTCCATTTTCATGCAGATAGCGGTTTAGATATTTCCATGTTCAAACAGATAGCGGTGTAGATATTTCCATGTTCATACAGATAGCGGTGTAGATATTTCCATGTTTATACAGATAGCGGTGAAGATGTATGCATGTTTACACAGATAGCGGTGTAGATATTTCCATGTTCATACAGATAGCGGTGTAGATATTTCCATGTTCATCCAGATGGCTTTGTAGATATATCCATGTTCATAGAGATAGCGGTGTAGATATTTCCATGTTCATACAGATAGTGGTGTAGATATTTCCATGTTCATACAGATAGCGGTGTAGCTATTTCCATGTTCATACAGATAGCATTGTAGATATTTCCATATTCGTACAGATAGCGGTGTAGATATTTCCATGTTCATACAGATAGCGGTGCTGATATTTCCATGTTTATACAGGTAGTGCTGCAGATATTTCCATGTTTATACAGATAGCGGTGTAGATATTTCCATGTTTATACAGATAGCGGTGTAGATATTTCCAGGTTTATACAGATAGCGGTGTAGATATCTCCATCTTAATACAGATGGCGGTGTAGTTATTTATATGTTCATAGAGATGGCGGTGCAGATGTTTCCATGTTCATACAGATGGCGGTGTAGATATTTGCATGTTCATACAGATGGCGGTGTAGCTATTTCCATGTTCATGGAGAGAGCGGTGTAGATATTTCCATGTTCATCCAGATGGCTGTGTAGAGATATCCATGTTCATACAGATGGCGGTGAAGTTATTTCCATGTTCATACAGATAGCGGTGTAGATATTTCCATGTTCATACAGATAGTGGTGTAGATATTTCCATGTTCATACAGATAGGGGGGCTGATATTTCCATGTTCATACAGATAGCGGTGCTGATATTTCCATGTTTATACAGGTAGCGGTGTAGATATTTCCAGGTTTATACAGATAGCGGTGTAGACATTTCCATGTTTATACAGATAGCGGTATAGATATTTCCATGTTTATACAGATAGCGGTGTAGATATCTCTATCTTAATACAGATGGCGGTGTAGATATTTATATGTTCATACAGATGGCCATGCAGATATTTCCATGTTCATACAGATGGCGGTGTAGATATATCCATGTTCATACAGATAGCGGTGTAGTTATTTCCATCTGTAAAGAGATAGCTGTGTAGATATTTCCATGTATATGCAGATAGCTGTGTAGATATTTCCATTTTCATGCAGATAGCTGTGTAGGTATTTCCATGTTCATCCAGATGGCTGTGTAGATATATCCATGTTCATACAGATAGTGGTGTAGATATTTCCATGTTCATACAGATAGTGCTGTAGATATTTCCATGTTCATACAGATAGCGGTGTAGCTATTTCCATGTTCATACAGATAGCGGTGTTGATATTTCCATGTTCATACAGATAGCGGTGTAGATATATCCATGTTCATACAGATAGCGGTGCTTATATTTCTATGTTTATACAGATAGCGGTGTAGATACTTCCATGTTTATACAGATAGCGGTGTAGATATTTCCATGTTTAAACAGATAGCGGTGTAGATATTTCCAAGTTTATATAGATAGCGGTGTAGATATTTCCATCTTAATACAGATGGCGGTATAGATATTTATATGTTCATACAGATGGCGGTGCAGATATTTCCATGTTCATACAGATGGCAGTGTAGATATTTCCATGTTTATAGAGATAGTGGTGTAGTTATTTCCATGTGTAAAGAGATAGCTTTGTAGATATTTCCATGTATATGCAGATAGCTGTGTAGATATTTCCATTTTCATGCAGATAGCGGTGTAGATATTTCCATGTTCAAACAGATAGCGGTGTAGATATTTCCATATTCATCCTGATGGCTGTGTAGATATATCCATGTTCATACAGATAGCGGTGTAGATATTTCCATGTTCATACAGATAGTGCTGTAGATATTTCCATGTTCATACAGATAGCGGTGCAGCTATTTCCATGTTCATACAGATAGCAGTGTAGATATTTCCATGTTCATACAGATAGTGGTGTAGATATTTCCATGTTCATACAGATAGAGGGGCTGATATTTCCATGTTCATACAGATAGCGGTGCTGATATTTCCATGTTTATACAGGTAGCGGAGTAGATATTTCCATGTTTATAAAGATAGCGGTGTAGATATTTCCATGTTTATAAAGATAGCGGTGTAGATATTTCCATGTTTATACAGATAGCGGTGTAGATATCTCCATCTTAATACAGATGGCGGTGTAAATATTTATATGTTCATACAGATGGCCGTGCAGATATTTCCATGTTCATACAGATGCCGGTGTAGATATTTCCATGTTCATACAGATAGCGGTGTAGTTATTTCCATGTGTAAAGAGATAGCTGTGTAGATATTTCCATGTATATGCAGATAGCTGTGTAGATATTTCCATTTTCATGCAGGTAGCGGTTTAGATATTTCCATGTTCAAACAGATAGCGGTGTAGATATTTCCATGTTCATACAGATAGCGGTGTAGTTATTTCCATGTTTATACAGATAGCGGTGAAGATGTATGCATGTTTACACAGATAGCGGTGTAGATATTTCCATGTTCATACAGATAGCGGTGTAGATATTTCCATGTTCATACAGATAGCGGTGTAGATATTTCCATGTTCATACAGATAGCGGTGTAGCTATTTCCATGTTCATACAGATAGCGGTGTAGATATTTCCATGTTCATCCAGATGGCTGTGTAGACATATCCATGTTCATACAGATGGCGGTGAAGATAATTCCATGTTCATACAGATAGCGGTGTAGATATTTCCATGTTCATACAGATAGTGGTGTAGATATTTCCATGTTCATACAGATACAGGGGCTGATATTTCCATGTTCATACAGATAGCGGTGCTTATATTTCCATGTTTATACAGGTAGCGGTGTAGATATTTCCATGTTCATACAGATAGCGGTTTAGATATTTCCATGTTTATACAGATAGGGGTGTAGATATCTCCATCTTAATACAGATGGCGGTGTAGATATTTATATGTTCATACAGATGGCCGTGCAGATATTTCCATGTTCATACAGATGGCGATGTAGATATTTCCATGTTCATACCGATATTGGTGTAGTTATTTCCATGTGTAAAGAGATAGCTGTGTAGATATTTAAATGTATATGCAGATAGCAGTGTAGGAATTTCCATTTTCATGCAGATAGCGGTATAGATATTTCCAGGTTCAAACAGATAGTGGTGTAGATATTTCCATGTACATACAGATAGCGGTGTAGATATTTGCATGTTCATACAGATAGCGGTGTAGATATTTCCATGTTTATACAGATAGCGGTGAAGAAGTATGCATGTTTACACAGATAGCTGTGTAGCTATTTCCATGTTCATACAGATAGCGGTGTAGCTATTTCCATGTTCATACGGATAGCTGTGCTGATATTTCCATGTTTATACAGGTAGCGGTGTGGATATTTCCATGTTTATACAGATAGCGGTGTAGATATTTCCATTTTTATACAGATAGCGGTGTAGATATTTCCAAGTTTATACAGATAGCGGTGTAGATATCTCCATCATAATACAGAAGGCGGTGTAGATATTTATATGTTCATACAGATGGCGGTGCAGATATTTCCATGTTCATACAGATGGCGGTGTAGCTATTTCCATGTTCATACAGATGGCGGTGTAGCTATTTCCATGTTCATGCAGATAGCGGTGTAGATATTTCCATGTTCATTCATATGGCTGTGTAGATATATCCATGTTCATACAGATGGCGGTGAAGATATTTCCATGTTCATACAGATAGCGGTGTAGATATTTCCATGTTCATCCAGATGGCTGTGTAGATATATCCATGTTCATACAGATAGAGGGGCTGATATTTCCATGTCCATACAGATAGAGGGGCTGATATTTCCATGTTCATACAGATAGCGGTGCTGATATTTCCATGTTTATACAGGTAGCGGTGTAGATATTTAGATGTTTATACAGATAGCGGTGTAGATATTTCCATGTTTATACAGATAGCGGTGTAGATATCTCCATCTTAATACAGATGGCAGTGTAGATATTTATATGTTCATACAGATGGCCGTGCCGATATTTCCAGGTTCATACAGATGGCGGTGTAGTTATTTCCATGCGCAAAGAGATAGCTGTGGAGATATTTCCATGTATATGCAGATAGCAGTGTAGATATTTCCATTTTCATGCAGATAGCGGTTTAGATATTTCCATGTTCAAACAGATAGCGGTGTAGATATTTCCATGTTCATACAGATAGCGGTGTAGATATTTCCATGTTTATACAGATAGCGGTGAAGATGTATGCATGTTTACACAGATAGCGGTGTAGATATTTCCATGTTCATACAGATAGCGGTGTAGATATTTCCATGTTCATCCAGATGGCTGTGTAGATATATCCATTTTCGTACAGATAGCGGTGTAGTTATTTCCATGTTCATACAAATATTGGTGTAGATATTTCCATGTTCATACAGATAGCGGTGTATCTATTTCCATGTTCATGCAGATAGCGGTGTAGATATTTCCATGTTCATTCAGATGGCTGTGTAGATATATCCATGTTCATACAGATGGCGGTGAAGATCTTTCCATGCTCATACAGATAGCAGTGTAGATATTTCCATGTTCATAGAGATAGTGGTGTAGATATTTCCATGTTCATACAGATAGAGGGGCTGATATTTCCATGTTCATACAGATAGCGGTGCTGATATTTCCATGTTTATACAGGTAGCGGTGTAGATATTTCCATGTTTATAAAGATAGCGGTGTAGATATTTCCATGTTTATACAGATAGCGGTGTAGATATCTCCATCTTAATACAGATGGCGGTGTAGATATTTATATGTTCATACAGATGGCCGTGCAGATATTTCCATGTTCATACAGATGGCGGTGTAGGTATTTGCATGTTCATACAGATAGCGGTGAAGTTATTTCCATGTGTAAAGAGATAGCTGTGTAGATATTTCCATGTATATGCAGATAGCTGTGTAGATATTTCCATTTTCATGCAGATAGCTGTTTAGATATTTCCATGTTCAAACAGATAGCGGTGTAGATATTTCCATGTTTACACAGATAGCGGTGTAGATATTTCCATGTTCATACAGATAGCGGTGTAGATATTTCCATGTTCATACAGATAGCGGTGTAGCTATTTCCATGTTCATACAGATATCGGTGTAGATATTTCCATGTTCATCCAGATGGCTGTGTAGACATATCCATGTTCATACAGATGGCGGTGAAGATAATTCCATGTTAATACAGATAGCGGTGTAGATATTTCCATGTTCATACACATAGTGGTGTAGATATTTCCATGTTCATACAGATAGAGGGGCTGATATTTCCATGTTCATACAGATAGCGGTGCTGATATTTCCATGTTTATTCAGGTAGCGATGTAGATATTTCCATGTTCATACAGATAGCGGTGTAGATATTTCCATGTTTATGCAGATAGCGGTATAGATATCTCCATCTTAATACAGATGGCGGTGTAGGTATTTATATGTTCATACAGATGGCCGTGCAGATATTTCCATGTTCATACAGATGGCGGTGTAGATATTTCCATGTTCATACCGATAGAGGTGTAGATATTTCCATGTGTAAAGAGATAGCTGTGTAGATATTTAAATGTATATGCAGATAGCAGTGTAGGTATTTCCATTTTCATGCAGATAGCGGTTTAGATATTTCCATGTTCAAACAGATAGTGGTGTAGATATTTCCATGTTCATACAGATAGCGGTGTAGATATTTCCATGTTCATACAGATAGCGGTGTAGATATTTCCATTTTTATACAGATAGCGGTGAAGAAGCATGCATGTTTACACAGATAGCTCTGTAGCTATTTCCATGTTCATACAGATAGTGTTGTAGATATTTCCATGTTCATACAGATAGCGGTGTAGCTATTTCCATGTTCATTCAGATAGCGGTGTAGATATTTCCATGTTCGTACAGATAGCGGTGTAGAAATTTCCATGTTCATACAGATAGCTGTGCTGATATTTCCATGTTTATACAGGTAGCGGTGTGGATATTTCCATGTTTATACAGATAGCGGTGTAGATATTTCCATTTTTATACAGATAGCGGTGTAGATATTTCCAAGTTTATACAGATAGCGGTGTAGATATCTCCATCTTAATACAGATGGCGGTGTAGATATTTATATGTTCATACAGATGGCTGTGCAGATATTTCCATGTTCATACAGATGGCGGTGTAGCTATTTCTATGTTCATACAGATGGCTGTGTAGCTATTTCCATGTTCATGCAGATAGCGGTGTAGATATTTCCATGTTCATCCATATGGCTGTGTAGATATATCCATGTTCATACAGATGGCGGTGAAGATATTTCCATGTTCATCCATATGGCTGTGTAGATATATCCATGTTCATACAGATGGCGGTGAAGATATTTCCATGTTCATACAGATAGCAGTGTAGATATTTCCATGTTCACACAGATAGTGGTGTAGATATATCCATGTTCATTCAGATAGAGGGGCTGATATTTCCATGTTCATACTGATAGCGGTGCTGATATTTCCATGTTTATACAGGTAGCGGTGCTGATATTTCCATGTTTATAAAGACAGCGGTGTAGATATTTCCATGTTTATACAGATAGCGGTGTAGATATTTCCATGTTTATACAGATAGCGGTGTAGATATCTCCATCTTTATACAGATGGCGGTGTAGATATTTCCATGTTCATACAGTTAGCGGGGTAGTTATTTCCATGTGTAAAGAGATAGCTGTGTAGATATTTCCATGTATATGCAGATAGCTGTGTAGATATTTCCATTTTCATGCAGATAGCGGTTTAGATATTTCCATGTTCAAACAGATAGCGGTGTAGATATTTCCATGTTCATACAGATAGTGCTGTAGGTATTACCATGTTCATACAGATAGCGGTGTAGCTATTTCCATGTTCATACAGATAGCGGTGTAGATATTTCCATGTTTGTACAGACAGCGGTGTAGATATTTCCATGTTCATACAGATAGCGGTGCTTATATTTCCATGTTTATACAGGTAGCAGTGTAAATATTTCCATGTTTATACAGATAACGGTGTAGATATTTCCATGTTTATACAGATAGCGGTGTAAATATTTCCATGTTCATCCAGATGGTTGTGTAGATATATCCATGTTCATACAGATGGCGATGAAGATATTTCTATGTTCATACAGATAGCGGTGTAGATATTTCCATGTTCATACAGATAGTGGTGTAGATATTTCCATGTTCATACAGATAGAGGGGCTGATATTTCCATGTTCATACAGATAGCGGTGCGTATATTTCCATGTTTATACAGGTAGCGGTGTAGATATTTCCATGTTTACACAGATAGCGGTGTAGATATTTCCATGTTTATACAATTAGCGGTGTAGGTATCTCCATCTTAATACAGATAGCGATGTAGATATTTATATGTTCATACAGATGGCCGTGCAGATATTTCCATGTTCATACAGATGGCGGTGTAGGTATTTCCATGTTCATACAGAAAGCGGTGTAGTTATTTCCATGTGTAAAGAGATAGCTGTGTAGATATTTCCATTTTCATGCAGATAGCTGTTTAGATATTTCCATGTTCAAACAGATAGCGGTGTAGATATTTCCATGTTCATACAGATAGCTTTGTAGATATATCCATGTTTATACAGATAGCGGTGAAGATGTATGCATGTTTACCCTGATAGCGGTGTAGATATTTCCATGTTCATTCAGATAGCGGTGTAGATATTTCCATTTTCATACTGATGGCTGTGTAGATATATCCATGTTCATACAGATAGCGGTGAAGATATTTCCATGTTCATACACATAGTGGTGTAGATATTTCCATGTTCATACAGATAGCGGTGCAGCTATTTCCATGTTGATACAGATAGCGGTGTAGATATTTCCATGTTCGTACAGATAGCGGTGTAGATATTTCCATGTTCATACTGATAGCGGTGCTTATATTTCCATGTTTATACAGGTAGCGGTGTAGATATTTCCATGTTTATACAGATAGCGGTGTAGATATTTCCATGTTTATACAGATAGCGGTGTACATATTTCCAAGTTTATACAGATAGCGTTGTAGATATCTCCATCTTAATACAGATGGCGGTGTAGATATTTATATGTTCATACAGATGGCGGTGCAGATATTTCCATGTTCATACAGATGGCGGTGTAGATATTTCCATGTTTATAGAGATAGTGGTGTAGTTATTTCCATGTGTAAAGAGATAGCTTTGTAGATATTTCCATGTATATGCAGATAGCTGTGTAGATATTTCCATTTTCCTGCAGATAGCGGTTTAGATATTTCTATGTTCCAACAGATAGCGGTGTAGATATTTCCATGTTCATACAGATAGCGGTGTATATATATCCATGTTTATACAGATAGCGGTGAAGATGTGTGCATGTTTACACAGATAGCGGTGTAGATATTTCCATGTTCATACAGATAGCGGTGTAGATATTTCCATGTTCATCCAGAAGGCTGTGTAGATATATCCATGTTCATACAGATGGCGGTGAAGATACTTCCATGTTCATACAGATAGAAGTGTAGATATTTCCATGTTCATGCAGATAGTGGTGTGGATATTTCCATGTTCATACAGATAGAGGGGCAGATATTTCCATGTTCATACAGATAGCGGTGCTGATATTTCCATGTTTATAGAGGTAGCGGTGTAGATATTTCCATGTTTATACAGATAGCGGTGCAGGTATTTCCATGTTTATACAGATAGCGGTGTAGATATCTCCATCTTAATACAGATGGCAGTGTAGATATTTACATGTTCCTACAGATGGCCGTGCAGATATTTCCATGTTCATACAGATGGCGGTGTAGATATTTCCATCTTCATACAGATAGCGGTGTAGATATTTCCATGTTCATACAGATGGTGGTGTAGATATTTCCATGTTCATACAGATAGCGGTGTAGATATTTCCATGTTTATACAGATAGCGGTGAAGATGTATGCATGTTTACACAGATAGCGGTGTAGATATTTCCATGTTCCCACAGATAGCAGTGTAGATATTTCCATGTTCACCAGATGGCTGTGTAGGTATATCCATGTTCATACAGATAGCGGTGTAGACATTCCCATGTTCATACAGATAGTGGTGTAGATATTTCCATGTTCATACAGATAGCGGTGTAGCTATTTCCATGTTCATACAAATAGCGGTGTAGATATTTCCATGTTCGTACAGATAGCGGTGTAGATATTTCCATGTTCATACAGATAGCGGTGCTGATATTTCCATGTTTATACAGGTAGCGGTGCAGATATTTCCATGTTTATACAGATAGCGGTGTAGATATTTCCATGTTTATACAGATAGAGGTGTAGATATTTCCAGGTTTATACAGATAGCGGTGTAGATATCTTCATCTTAATACAAATGGCGGTTTAGTTATTTATATGTTCATAAAGATGGCGGTGCAGATATTTCCATGTTCATACAGATGGCGGTGTGGATATTTGCATGTTCATACAGATGGTTGTGTAGCTATTTCCATGTTCATGGAGATAGCGGTGTAGGTATTTTCATGTTCATCCAGATGGGTGTGTAGAGATATCCATGTTCATACAGATGGCGGTGAAGATATTTCCATGTTCATACAGATAGCGGTGCTGATTTTTCCATGTTTATAGTTGTAGCGGTCTAGATATTTCCAGGTTTATACAGATAGCGGTGTAGACATTTCCATGTTTATAGAGATAGCGGTGTAGATATTTCCATGTTTATACAGATAGTGGTGTAGATATCTCCATCTTAATACAGATGGCGGTGTAGATATTTATATGTTCATACAGATGGCCGTGTAGATATTTCCATGTTCATACAGATGGCGCTGTAAATATATCCATTTTCATACTGATATCGGTGTAGTTATTTCCGAGTGTAAAGAGATAGCTGTGTAGGTATTTCCGTGTTCATACAGATAGTGCTGTAGATATTTCCATGTTCATACAGAATGCGGTGCAGCTATTTCCATGTTCATACAGATAGCGGTGCAGATATTTCCATGTTCATACAGATAGTGGTGTAGATATTTCCATGTTTATACAGATAGCGGTGCTTATGTTTCCATGTTTATACAGATAGCGGTGTAGATATTTCCATGTTTATACAGATAGCGGTGTAGATATTTCCATGTTTATACAGATAGCGGTGTAGATATTTCCATGTTTATGCAGATAGCGATGTAGATATTTCCATGTTCATCCAGATGGCTGTGTAGACATATCCATGTTCATACTGATGGCGGTGAAGATACTTCCATGTTCATACAGAAAGCGGTGTAGATATCTCCATCTTAATACAGATGGCGGTGTAGATATTTATATGTTCCTACAGATGGCCGTGTAGATATTTCCATGTTCATACAGATGGCAGTGTAGATATTTCCATGTTCATACAGATAGCGGTGTAGTTATTTCCATGTGAAAAGAGATATCTGTGTAGATATTTCCATGTATATGCAGATAGCTGTGTAGATATTTCCATTTTCATGCAGATAGCGGTTTAGATATTTCCATGTTCAATCAGATAGCGTTGTAGATATTTCCATGTTCATACAGATAGTGGTGTGGATATTTCCATGTTCATAGAGATAAAGGGGCTATTTCCATGTTCATACAGATAGCGGTGCTGATATTTCCATGTTTATACAGGTAGCGGTGTAGATATTTCCATGTTCATAGAGATAGCGGTGTAGATATTTCCATGTTTATACAGATAGCGGTGTAGATATCTCCATCTTAATACAGACGGCAGTGTAGATATTTATATGTTCCTACAGATGGCCGTGCAGATATTTCCATGTTCATACAGATGGCGGTGTAGATATTTCCATGTTCATACAGATAGCGGTGTAGTTATTTCCATGTGCAAAGAGATATCTGTGTAGATATTTCCATGTATATGCAGATAGCTGTGTAGATATTTCCATTTTCATGCAGATAGCGGTTTAGATATTTCCATGTTCAAACAGATAGCGGTGTAGATATTTCCATGTTCATACAGATAGTGGTGTAGATATTTCCATGTTTATACAGATAGCGGTGAAGATGTATGCATGTTTACACAGATAGCGGTGTAGATATTTCCATGTTCCCACAGATAGCGGTGTAGGTATTTCCATGTTCATCCAGATGGCTGTGTATGTATATCCATGTTCATACAGATAGCGGTGTAGACATTTCCATGTTCATACAGATAGCGGTGTAGATATTTCCATGTTCATACAGATAGCGGTGTAGCTATTTCCATGTTCATACAGGTAGCAGTGTAGATATTTCCATGTTCGTACAGATAGCGGTGTAGATATTTCCATGTTCGTACAGATAGCGGTGCTGATATTTCCATGTTTATACAGGTAGCGGTGCAGATATCTCCATGTTTATACAGATAGCGGTGTAGATATTTCCATGTTTATACAGATAGAGGTGTAGATATTTCCAGGTTTATACAGATAGCGGTGTAGATATCTCCATCTTAATACACATGGCGGTGTAGTTATTTATATGTTCATACAGATGGCGGTGCAGATATTTCCATGTTCATACAGATGGCGGTGTGGATATTTGCATGTTCATACAGATGGCGGTGTAGATATTTCCATGTTCATGGAGATAGCGGTGTAGATATTTTCATGTTCATCCAGATGGCTGTGAAGAGATATCCATGTTCATACAGATGGCGGTGAAGATATTTCCATGTTCATACAGATAGCGGTGCTGATATTTCCATGTTTATACAGGTAGCGGTGTAGATATTTCCAGGTTTATACAGATAGCGGTGTAGACATTTCCATGTTTATACAGATAGCGGTGTAGATATTTCCATGTTTATACAGATAGCGGTGAAGATGTTTGCATGTTTTCAGAGATAGCGGTGTAGATATTTCCATGTTCATACAGATAGCGGTGTAGATATTTCCATGTTCATCCAAATGGCTGTGTAGATATATCCATGTTCATACAGATGGCGGTGAAGATACTTCCATGTTCCTACAAATAGCGGTGTAGAAATCTCCATCTTAATACACATGGCGGTGTAGATATTTATATGTTCATACAGATGGCAGTGCAGATATTTCCATGTTCGTACAGATGGCGGTGTAGATATTTCCGTGTTTATAGAGATAGTGGTGTAGTTATTTCCATGTGTAAAGAGATAGCTTTGTAGATATTTCCATGTATATGCAGAAAGCTGTGTAGATATTTCCATTTTCATGCAGATAGCAGTGTAGATATTTCCATGTTCAAACAGATAGCGGTGTAGATATTTCCATGTTCATACAGATAGTGGTGTAGATATTTCCATGTTCATACAGATAGCTGTGTAGCTATTTCCATGTTCATACAGATAGCGGTGTAGATATTTCCATGTTCATCCAGATGGCTGTGTAGAGATCTCCATCTTAATACAGATGGCGGTGAAGATATTTCCATGTTCATACAGATAGCGGTGTAGATATTTCCATGTTCATACAGATAGAGGGGGTGATATTTCCATGTTCATACAGATAGCGGTGCTGATATTTCCATGTTTATACAGGTAGCGGTGTAGATATTTCCAAGTTTATACAGATAGCGGTGTAGATATTTCCATGTTTATACAGATAGCGGTGGAGATATTTCCATGTTTATACAGATAGCGGTGTAGATATCTCCATCTTAATACAGATGGCGGAGTAGATATTTATATGTTCATACAGAAGGCCGTGCAGATATTTCCAGGTTCATACAGATGGCGGTGTAGATATTTCCAGGTTCATACCGATAGCGGTGTAGTTATTTCCATGTGCAAAGAGATAGCTGTGTAGATATTTCCATGTATATGCAGGTAGCTGTGTAGATATTTCCATTTTCATGAAGATAGCGGTTTAGATGTTTCCATGTTCATACAGATAGCGGTGTAGATATTTCCATGTTCATACAGATAGCGGTGTAGATATTTCCATGTTCATCCAGATGGCTGTGTAGATATATCCATGTTCATACAGATAGGGGTGTAGATATTTCCATGTTCATACAGATAGTGCTGTAGGTATTTCTATGTTCATACATATAGCAGTGCAGCTATTTCCATGTTCATACAGATAGCGGTGTAGATATTTCCATGTTCGTACAGATAGCGGTGTAGATATTTCCATGTTCATACAGATAGCGGTGCTTATATTTCCATGTTTATAAAGGTAGCGGTGTAGATATTTCCATGTTTATACAGATAGCGGTGTAGATATTTCCATGTTTATACAGATAGCGGTGTAGATATTTCCAAGTTTATACAGATAGCGGTGTAGATATCTCCATCTTAATACAGATGGCGGTGTAGATATTTATATGTTCATACAGATGGCGGTGCAGATATTTCCATGTTCATACAGATGGCGGTGTAGATATTTCCATGTTTATAGAGATAGTGGTGTAGTTATTTCCATGTGTAAAGAGATAGCTTTTTAGATATTTCCATGTATATGCAGATACCTGTGTAGATATTTCCGTTTTCATGCAGATAGTGCTGTAGATATTTCCATGTTCAAACAGAAAGCGGTGTAGATATTTCCATGTTCATGCAGATAGTGGTGTAGATATTTCCATGTTTATACAGATAGCGGTGAAGATGTTTGCCTTTTTACACAGATAGCGGTGTAGATATTTCCATGTTCATACAGATAGCGGTGTAGATATTTCCATGTTCATCCAGATGGCTGTGTAGATATATCCATGTTCATCCAGATGGCGGTGAAGATATTTCCATGTTCGTACAGATAGCGGTGTAGATATTTCCATCTTCATACAGATATTGGTGTAGATATTTCCATCTTCATACAGATAGCGGTGTAGATATTTCCATGTTCATGCAGATAGCGGTGTAGATATTTCCATGTTCATCCAGATGGCTGTGTAGATATACCCATGTTCATACAGATGGCGGTGAAGATACTTCCATGTTCATACAGATAGCGGTGTAGCTATTTCCATGTTCATACAGATAGCGGTGTAGATACTTCCATGTTCATCCAGATGGCTGTGTAGACATATCCATGTTCATACAGATGGCGGTGAAGATACCTCCATGTTGATACTGATAGCGGTGTAGATATTTCCATGTTCATACAGATAGTGGTGTGGATATTTCCATGTTCATACAGATAGAGGGGCTGATATTTCCATGTTCATACAGATAGCGGTGCTGATATTTCCATGTTTATACAGGTAGCGGTGTAGATATTTCCATGTTTATACAGATAGCGGTGTAGATATTTCCATGTTTATACAGATAGCGGTGTAGATATCTCCATTTTAATACAGACGGCAGTGTAGATATTTATATGTTCCTACAGATGGCCGTGCAGATATTTCCATGTTCATACAGATGGCAGTGTAGATATTTCCATGTTCATACAGATAGTGGTGTATTTATTTCCATGTGCAAAGAGATAGCTGTGTAGATATTTCCATGTATATGCAGATAACTGTGTAGATATTTCCATTTTCATGCAGATAGCGGTTTAGATATTTCCATGTTCAAACAGATAGCGGTGTAGATATTTCCATGTTCATACAGATAGTCGTGTAGGTATTTCCATGTTTATACAGATAGCGGTGAAGATGTATGCATGTTTAAACAGATAGCGGTGTAGATATTTCCATGTTCCCACAGATAGCGGTGTAGATATTTCCATGTTCATCCAGATGGCTGTGTAGTTATATCCATGTTCATACAGATAGCGGTGTAGACATTTCCATGTTCATACAGATAGAGGTGTAGGTATTTCCATGTTCATACAGATAGCGGTGTAGCTATTTCCATGTTCATACAGATAGCGGTGTCGATATTTCCATGTTCGTACAGATAGCGGTGTAGATATTTCCATGTTCATACAGATAGCGGTGCTGATATTTCCATGTTTATACAGGTAGCGGTGCAGATATTTCCATGTTTATACAGATAGCAGTGTAGATATTTCCATGTTTATACAGATAGAGGTGTAGATATTTCCAGGTTTATACTGATAGCGGTGTAGATATCTCCATCTTAATACAGATGGCGGTGTAGTTATTTATATGTTCATACAGATGGCGGTGCAGATATTTCCATGTTCATACAGAAGGCGGTGTGGATATTTGCACGTTCATACAGATGGCGGTGTAGATATTTCCATTTTCATGGAGATAGCGGTGTAGATATTTTCATGTTCATCCAGATGGCTGTGTAGAGATATCCATGTTCATACAGATGGCGGTGAAGATATTTTCATGTTCATACAGATAGCGATGCTGATATTTCCATGTTTATACAGGAAGCGGTGTAGATATTTCCAGGTTTATACCGATAGCGGTGTAGACATTTCCATGTTTATACAGATAGTGGTGTAGATATTTCCATGTTTATACAGATAGCGGTGAAGATGTTTGCATGTTTACACAGATAGCGGTGTAGATATTTCCATGTTCATACAGATAGCGGTGTAGATATTTCCATGTTCATCCAGATGGCTGTGTAGATATATCCATGTTCATACAGATGGCGGTGAAGATACTTCCATGTTCATACAGATAGCGGTGTAGATATCTCCATCTTAATACAGATGGCGGTGTAGATTTATATGTTCATACAGATGGCAGTGCAGATATTTCCATGTTCATACAGATGGCGGTGTAGATATTTCCATGTTTATAGAGATAGTGGTGTAGTTATTTCCATGTGTAAAGAGATAGCTTTGTAGATATTTCCATGTATATGCAGATAGCTGTGTAGATATTTCCATTTTCATGCAGATAGCGGTGTAGATATTTCCATGTGCATCCAGATGGCTGTGTAGACATATCCATGTTCATACAGATGGCGGTGAAGATAATTCCATGATCATACAGATAGCGGTGCTGATATTTCCATGTTTATACAGGTAGCGGTTTAGATATTTCCATGTTCATACAGATTGCGGTGTAGATATTTCCATGTTTATACAGATAGCGGTGTAGATATCTCCATCGTAATACAGATGGCGGTGTAGATATTTATATGTTCATACAGATGGCCGTGCAGATATTTCCATGTTCATACAGATGGCAGTGTAGATATTTCCATGTTCATACAGATAGCGGTGTAGATATTTCCATGTGTAAAGAGATAGCGGTGTAGATATTTCCATGTATATGCAGATAGCTGTGTAGATATTTCCATTTTCATTCAGATAGCGGTTTAGATATTTCCATGTTCAAACAGATAGCGGTGTAGATATTTCCATGTTCATACAGATAGCGGTGTAGATATTTCCATGTTTATACAGATAGCGGTGAAGATGTATGCATGTTTACACAGATAGCGGTTTAGATATTTCCATGTTCAAACAGATAGCGGTGATGATATTTCCATGTTTATACAGGTAGCAGTGTGGATATTTCCATGTTTATACAGATAGCGGTGTAGATATTTCCATTTTTATACAGATAGCGGTGTAGATTTTTCCAAGTTTATACAGATAGCGGTGTAGATAACTCCATTTTAATACAGATGTCGGTGTAGATATTTCCATGTTCCTCCAGATGGCTGTGTAGACATATCCATGATCATACAGATGGCGGTGAAGATACTTCCATGTTCATACAGATAGCGGTGTAGATATTTCCATGTTCATACAGATAGTGGTGTGGATATTTCCATGTTCATACAGATAGAGGGGCTGATATTTCCATGTTCATACAGATAGCGGTGCTGATATTTCCATGTCTATACAGGTAGCGGTGTAGATATTTCCATGTTTATACATATAGCGGTGTAGATATTTCCATGTTCATCCAGATGGCTGTGTAGATATATCCATGTTCATACAGATAGGGGTGTAGATATTTCCATGTTCATACAGATAGTGCTGTAGGTATTTCTATGTTCATACAGATAGCAGTGCAGCTATTTCCATGTTCATACAGATAGCGGTGTAGATATTTCCATGTTCGTACAGATAGCGGTGTAGATATTTCCATGTTCATACAGATAGCGGTGCTTATATTTCCATGTTTATAAAGGTAGCGGTGTAGATATTTCCATGTTTATACAGATAGCGGTGTAGATATTTCCATGTTTATACAGATAGCGGTGTAGATATCTCCATCTTAATACAGATGGCGGTGTAGATATTTATATGTTCATACAGATGGCGGTGCAGATATTTCCATGTTCATACAGATGGCGGTGTAGATATTTCCATGTTTATAGAGATAGGGGTGTAGTTATTTCCATGTGTAAAGAGATAGCTTTGTAGATATTTCCATGTATATGCAGATAGCTGTGTAGATATTTCCATTTTCATGCAGATAGTGGTTTAGATATTTCCATGTTCAAACAGATAGCGGTGTAGGTATTTCCATGTTCATGCAGATAGTGGTGTAGATATTTCCATGTTTATACAGATAGCGGTGAAGATGTTTGTATGTTTACACAGATAGCGGTGTAGATATTTCCATGTTCATACAGATAGCGGTGTACATATTTCCATGTTCATCCAGATGGCTGTGTAGATATATCCATGTTCATCCAGATGGCGGTGAAGATATTTCCATGTTCGTACAGATAGCGGTGTAGATATTTCCATGTTCATACAGATATTGGTGTAGATATTTCCATGTTCATACAGATAGCGGTGTAGATATTTCCATGTTAATGCAGATAGCGGTGTAGATATTTCCATGTTCATCCAGATGGCTGTGTAGATATACCCATGTTCATGCAGATAGCGGTGTACATATTTCCATGTTCATCCAGATGGCTGTGTAGACATATCCATGTTCATACAGATGGCGGTGGAGATAATTCCATGTTCATACAGATAGCGGTGTAGATATTTCCATGTTCATACAGATAGTGGTGTAGATATTTCCATGTTCATACAGATAGAAGGGCTGATATTTCCATGTTCATACAGATAGTGGTGCTGATATTTCCATGTTTATTCAGGTAGCGGTGTAGATATTTCCATGTTCATACAGATAGGGGTGTAGATATTTCCATGTTTATACAGATAGCTTTGAAGATGTATGCATGTTTACACAGATAGCGGTTTAGATATTTCCATGTTAAAACAGATAGTGGTGTAGATATTTCCATGTTCATACATATAGCGGTGTAGATATTTCCATGTTTATACAGATAGCGGTGTAGATATCTCCATCTTAATACAGATGTCAGTGTAGATATTTCTATGTTCCTACAGATTGCCGTGCAGATATTTCCATGTTCAAACAGATGGCGGTGTAGATATTTCCATGTTCGTACAGATAGCGGTGCTGATATTTCCATGTTTATACAGGCAGCGGTGTGGATACTTCCATGTTTATACAGATAGCGGTGTAGATATCTCCATCTTAAAACGGATGGCGGTGTAGATATTTATATGTTCATTCAGATGGCGGTGCAGATATTTCCATGTTCATACAGATGGCGGTGCAGATATTTCCATGTTCATACAGATGGCGGTGTAGCTATTTCCATGTTCATACAGATAGCGGTGTAGCTATATCCATGTTCATGCAGATAGCGGTGTAGATATTTCCATGTTCATCCATATGGCTGAGTAGATATTTCCATGTTCATACAGATGGCGGTGAAGATATTTCCATGTTCATACAGATAGCGGTGTAGATATTTCCATGTTCATACAGATAGTGGTGTAGATATTTCCATGTTCATACAGATAGCGGTGTAGATATTTCCATGTTCATGCAGATAGCGGTGTAGATATTTCCATGTTCATCCATATGGCTGTGTAGATATATCCATGTTCATACAGATGGCGGTGAAGATATTTCCATGTTCATACAGATAGCGGTGTAGATATTTCCATGTTCATACAGATAGCGGTGTAGATATTTCCATGTTCATACAGATAATGGTGTAGATATTTCCATTTTCATACAGATACAGGGGCTGATATTTCCTTGTTCATACAGATAGCGGTGCTGATATTTCCATGTTTATACAGGTAGCGGTGTAGATACTTAGATGTTTATACAGATAGCGGTGTAGATATTTCCATGTTTATACAGATAGCGGTGAAGATATTTCCATGTTTATACAGATAGCGGTGTAGATATCTCCATCTTAATACAGACGGCAGTGTAGATATTTATATGATCATACAGATGTCGGTGCAGATATTTCCATGTTCATACAGATGGCGGTGTAGATATTTCCATGTTTATAGAGATAGCGGTGTAGTTATTTCCATGCGCAAAGAGATAGCTGTGTAGATATTTCCATGTATATGCAGATAGCAGTGTAGATATTCCCATTTTCATGCAGATAGCCGTTTAGATATTTCCATGTTCAAACAGATAGCGGTGTAGATATTTCCATGTTCATACAGATAGCGGTGTAGATATTTCCATGTTTATACAGATAGCGGTGAAGATGTATGCAGGTTTACACAGATAACGGTGTAGATATTTCCATGTTCATCCAGATGGCTGTGTAGATATATCCATGTTCATAGAGATAGCGGTGTAGATATTTCCATGTTCATACTGATAGTGGTGTAGATATTTCCATCTTCATACAGATAGCGGTGTAGCTATTTCCATGTTCATACAGATAGCGGTGTAGTTATTTCCATGTTCGTACAGATAGCGGTGTAGATATTTCCACGTTCATACAGATAGCGGTGCTGATATTTCCATGTTTATACAGGTAGAGGTGTAGATATTTCCGAGTTTATACAGATAGCGGTGTAGATATCTCCATCTTAATTCAGTTGGCGGTGTAGATATTTATATGTTCATACAGATGGCGGTGCAGATATTTCTATTTTCAGGCAGACAGCGGTTTAGATATTTCCATGTTCAAACAGATAGCGGTGTAGATATTTCCATGCTCATACAGATAGTGGTGTAGATATATCCATGTTTATACAGATAGCGGTGAAGATGTATGCCTGTTTGCACAGATAGCAGTGTAGATATTTCCATGTTCATACAGATAGCGGTGTAGATATTTCCATGTTCATCCTGATGGCTGTGTAGATATATCCATCTTCATACAGATAGCGGTGTAGATATTTCCATGTTCATACAGATAGTGCTGTAGATATTTCCATGTTCATACATATAGCAGTGCAGCTATTTCCATGTTCATACAGATAGCGGTGTAGCTATTTCCGTGTTCATGCAGATAGCGGTGTAGATATTTCCATGTTCATCCATATGGCTGTGTAGATATATCCATGTTCATACAGATGGCGGTGAAGTTATTTCCGTGTTCATACAGATAGCGGTGTAGATATTTCCATGTTCATACAGATAGCGGTGTAGATATTTCCATGTTCATACAGATAATGGTGTAGATATTTCCATGTTCATACAGATGGCGGTGTAGATATTTCCATGTTCATACAGAGAGCGGTGTAGTTATTTCCATGTTCATACAGATAGTGCTGTAGATATTTCCATGTTCATACAGATAGCTGTGTAGCTATTTCCATGTTCATACAGGTAGCGGTGTAGATATTTCCATGTTCAAACAGATAGCGGTGTAGATATTTCCATGTTCATACAGATAGCGGTGCTTATATTTCCATGTTTATACAGGTAGCGGTGTAGATATTTCCATGTTAATACAGATAGCGGTGCAGCTATTTCCATGTTCATACAGATAGCGGTGTAGCTATTTCCGTGTTCATGCAGATAGCGGTGTAGATATTTCCATGTTCATCCATATGGCTGTGTAGATATATCCATGTTCATACAGATGGCGGTGAAGATATTTCCGTGTTCATACAGATAGCGGTGTAGATATTTCCATGTTCATACAGATAGCGGTGTAGATATTTCCATGTTTATACAGATAGCGGTGAAGATGTATGCAGGTTTACACAGATAACGGTGTAGATATTTCCATGTTCATCCAGATGGCTGTGTAGATATATCCATGTTCATAGAGATAGCGGTGAAGATATTTCCATGTTCATACTGATAGTGGTGTAGATATTTCCATCTTCATACAGATAGCGGTGTAGCTATTTCCATGTTCATACAGATAGCGGTGTAGTTATTTCCATGTTCGTACAGATAGCGGTGTAGATATTTCCACGTTCATACAGATAGCGGTGCTGATATTTCCATGTTTATACAGGTAGAGGTGTAGATATTTCCAAGTTTATACAGATAGCGGTGTAGATATCTCCATCTTAATTCAGTTGGCGGTGTAGATATTTATATGTTCATACAGATGGCGGTGCAGATATTTCTATTTTCAGGCAGACAGCGGTTTAGATATTTCCATGTTCAAACAGATAGCGGTGTAGATATTTCCATGCTCATACAGATAGTGGTGTAGATATATCCATGTTTATACAGATAGCGGTGAAGATGTATGCCTGTTTGCACAGATAGCAGTGTAGATATTTCCATGTTCATACAGATAGCGGTGTAGATATTTCCATGTTCATCCTGATGGCTGTGTAGATATATCCATCTTCATACAGATAGCGGTGTAGATATTTCCATGTTCATACAGATAGTGCTGTAGATATTTCCATGTTCATACAGATAGCGGTGCAGCTATTTCCATGTTCATACAGATAGCGGTGTAGCTATTTCCGTGTTCATGCAGATAGCGGTGTAGATATTTCCATGTTCATCCATATGGCTGTGTAGATATATCCATGTTCATACAGATGGCGGTGAAGTTATTTCCGTGTTCATACAGATAGCGGTGTAGATATTTCCATGTTCATACAGATAGCGGTGTAGATATTTCCATGTTCATACAGATAATGGTGTAGATATTTCCATGTTCATACAGATGGCGGTGTAGATATTTCCATGTTCATACAGAGAGCGGTGTAGTTATTTCCATGTTCATACAGATAGTGCTGTAGATATTTCCATGTTCATACAGATAGCTGTGTAGCTATTTCCATGTTCATACAGGTAGCGGTGTAGATATTTCCATGTTCAAACAGATAGCGGTGTAGATATTTCCATGTTCATACAGATAGCGGTGCTTATATTTCCATGTTTATACAGGTAGCGGTGTAGATATTTCCATGTTCATACAGATAGCGGTGCAGCTATTTCCATGTTCATACAGATAGCGGTGTAGCTATTTCCGTGTTCATGCAGATAGCGGTGTAGATATTTCCATGTTCATCCATATGGCTGTGTAGATATATCCATGTTCATACAGATGGCGGTGAAGATATTTCCGTGTTCATACAGATAGCGGTGTAGATATTTCCATGTTCATTCAGATAGCGGTGTAGATATTTCCATGTTCATACAGATAGCAGTGTAGCTATTTCCATGTTCATACAGGTAGCGGTGTAGATATTTCCATGTTGAAACAGATAGCGGTGTAGATATTTCCATGTTCATACAGATAGCGGTGCTTATATTTCCATGTTTATACAGGTAGCGGTGTAGATATTTCCATGTTCATACAGATAGCGGTGTAGATATTTCCATGTTTATACGGATAGCGGTGTAGATATTTCCATGTTCATCCAGATGGCTGTGTAGATATATCCATGTTCATACAGATGGCGGTGAAGATATTTCCATGTTCATACAGATAGCGGTGTAGATATTTCCATGTTCATACAGATAGTGGTGTAGATATTTCCATGTTCATACAGATAGCGGTGTAGTTATTTCCATGTTAATACAGATAGCGGTGTAGATATTTCCATATTCATCCAGATGGCTGTGTAGACATATCCATGTTCATACAGATGGCGGTGAAGATAATTCCATGTTCATACAGTTAGAGGTGAAGATATATCCATGTTCATACAGATAGTGGTGTAGATATACCCATGTTCATACACATAGAGGGGCTGATATTTCCATGTTCATACAGATAGCGGTGCTGATATTTCCATGTTTATACTGGTAGCGGTGTAGATATTTAGATGTTTATACAGATAGCGGTGTAGATATTTCCAAGTTTATACAGATAGCGGTGTAGATATCTCCATCTTAATACAGATGGCAGTGTAGGTATTTATATGTTCATACAGATGGCCGTGCAGATATTTCCAGGTTCATACAGATGGCGGTGCAGATATTTCCATGTTCATACAGATAGCGGTGTAGTTATTTCCATGCGCAAAGAGATAGCTGTGTAGATATTTCCATGTATATGCAGATAGCAGTGTAGATATTTCCATTTTCATGCAGATAGCCGTTTAGATATTTCCATGTTCAAACAGATAGCGGTGTAGATTTTTCCAGGTTTATACAGATAGCGGTGTAGATATCTCCATCTTAAAACGGATGGCGGTGTAGATATTTATATGTTCATACAGATGGCGGTGCAGATATTTCCATGTTCATACAGATGGCGGTGTAGCTATTTCCATGTTCATACAGATAGCGGTGTAGCTATATCCATGTTCATGCAGATAGCGGTGTAGATATTTCCATGTTCATCCATATGGCTGAGTAGATATTTCCATGTTCATACAGATGGCGGTGAAGATATTTCCATGTTCATACAGATAGCGGTGTAGATATTTCCATGTTCATACAGATAGTGGTGTAGATATTTCCATGTTCATTCAGATAGCGGTGTAGCTATTTCCATGTTCATGCAGATAGCGGTGTAGATATTTCCATGTTCATCCATATGGCTGTGTAGATATTTCCATTTTTATACAGATAGCGGTGTAGATATTTCCAAGTTTATACAGATAGCGGTGTAGATATCTGCATTTTAATACAGTTGGCGGTGTAGATATTTATATGTTCATACAGATGGCTGTGCAGATATTTCCATGTTCATACAGATAGCGGTGTAGGTATTTCCATGTTCATCCAGATGGCTGTGTAGATATATCCATGTTCATACAGATGGCGGTGAAGATATTTCCATGCTCATACACATAGCAGTGTAGATATTTCCATGTTCATACAGATAGTGGTGTAGATATTTCCATGTTCATACAGATAGAGGGGCTGATATTTCCATGTTCATACAGATAGCGGTGCTGATATTTCCATGTTTATACAGGTAGCGGTGTAGATATTTCCATGTTTATAAAGATAGCGGTGTAGATATTTCCATGTTTATACAGATAGCGGTGTAGATATTTCCATGTTTATACAGATGGCGGTGTAGATATTTATATGTTCATACAAATGGCCGTCCAGATATTTCCATGTTCATACAGATGCCGGTGTAGATATTTCCATGTTCATACAGATAGCAGTGTAGTTATTTCCATGTGTAAAGAGATAGCTGTTTAGATATTTCCATGTATATGCAGATAGCTGTGTACATATTTCCATTTTCATGCAGATAGCGGTTTAGATATTTCCATGTTCAAACAGATAGCGGTGTAGATATTTCCATGTTCATACAGATAGCGGTGTAGATATTTCCATGTTTATACAGATAGCGGTGAAGAAGTATGCATGTTTACACAGTTAGCGGTGTAGCTATTTCCATGTTCATACAGATAGTGGTGTAGATATTTCCATGTTCATACAGATAGCGGTGTAGGTATTTCCATGTTCATACAGATAGCGGTGTAGATATGTCCATGTTCGTACAGATAGTGGTGTAGATATTTCCATGTTCATACAGATAGCGGTGTAGATATTTCCATGTTTATACAGGTAGCGGTGTGGATATTTCCATGTTTATACAGATAGCGGTGTAGATATTTCCATGTTTATACAGATAGCGGCGAAGAAGTATGCATGTTTACACAGATAGCTGTGTAGCTATTTCCATGTTCATACAGATAGCGGTGTAGGTATTTCCATTTTTATACAGATAGCGGTGTAGATTTTTTCAAGTTTATACAGATAGCGGTGTAGATATCTCCATCTTAATACAGAAGGCGGTGTAGATATTTATATGTTCATACAAATGGCCGTGCAGATATTTCCATGTTCATACAGATGCCGGTGTAGATATTTCCATGTTCATACAGATAGCGGTGTAGTTATTTCCATGTGTAAAGAGATAGCTGTGTAGATATTTCCAGGTATATGCAGATAGCTGTGTAGATATTTCCATTTTCATGCAGATAGCGGTTTAGATATTTCCATATTCAAACAGATAGCGGAGTAGATATTTACATGTTCATCCAGATGGCTGTGTAGACATATCCATGTTCATACAGATGGTGGTGAAGATAATTCCATGTTCATACAGATAGCGGTGTAGATATTTCCATGTTCGTACAGATAGCGGTGTAGATATTTCCATGTTCATACATATAGCGGTGCTTATATTTCCATGTTTATACAGGTAGCGGTGTGGATATGTCCATGTTTATACAGATAGCGGTGTAGATATTTCCATGTTTATACAGATAGCGGTGTAGATATTTCCAAGTTTATACAGATAGCGGTGTAGATATCTCCATCTTAATACAGATGGCGGTGTAGATATTTATATGTACGTGCAGATGACGGTGCAGATATTTCCATTTTCATGCGGATAGCGGTTTAGATATTTCCATGTTCAAACAGATAGCGGTGTAGATATTTCCATGTTCATACAGATAGCGGTGTAGTTATTTCCATGTTTATACAGATAGCGGTGAAGATGTATGCATGTTTACACAGATAGCGGTGTAGATATTTCCATGTTCAAACAGATAGCGGTGTAGATATTTCCATGTTCATCCAGATGGTTGTGTAGATATATCCATGTTCATATAGATGGCGGTGAAGATATTTCCATGTTCATCCTTATGGCTGTGTAGACATATCCTTGTTCATACAGATGGCGGTGAAGATAATTCCATGTTCATACAGATAGCGGTGTAGATATTTCCATGTTCATACAGATAGTGGTGTAGATATTTCCATGTTCATACAGATAGAGGGGCTGATATTTCCATCTTCATACAGATTGCGGTGCTGATATTTCCATGTTGATACAGGTAGCGGTGTAGATATTTCCATGTTCATACAGATAGAGGTGTAGATATTTCCATGTTTATACAGGTAGCGGTGTAGATATCTCCATCTTAATACTGATGGCGGTGTAGATATTTATATGTTCATACAGATGGCCGTGCAGATATTTCCATGTTCATACAGATGGCGGTGTAGATATTTCCACGTTCATACAGATAGCGGCGTAGTTATTTCCATGTGTAAAGAGATAGCTGTTTAGATATTTAAATGTATATGCAGATAGCAGTGTAGATATTTCCATTTTCATGCAGATAGCAGTGTAGATATTTCCATGTTCAAACAGCGTTGTAGATATTTCCATGTTCCTACAGATAGCGGTGTAGATATTTCCATGTTCATACAGATAGCAGTGTAGATATTTCCATGTTTATACAGACAGCGGTGAAGAAGTATGCATGTTTACACAGATAGCTGTGTAGCTATTTCCATGTTCATACAGATAGCGGTGTAGATATTTCCATTTTTATACAGATAGCGGTGTAGATATTTCCAAGTTTATACAGATAGCGGTGTAGATATCTCCATCTTAATACAGATGGCGGTGTAGATATTTATATGTTTATACAGATGGCGGTGCAGATATTTCCATGTTCATACACATGGCGGTGTAGCTATTTCCATGTTCATACAGATAGCGGTGTAGCTATTTCCATGTTCATGCAGATAGCGGTGTAGATATTTCCATGTTCATCCATATGGCTGTGTAGATATATCCATGTTCATACAGATGGCGGTGAAGGTATTTCCATGTTCATACAGATAGCGGTGTAGATAATTCCATGTTCATACAGATGGCTGTGTAGGTATATCCATGTACATACAGATGGCGGTGAAGATATTTCCATGCTCATACAGATAGCAGTGTAGATATTTCCATGTTTACACAAATAGTGGTGTAGATATTTCCATGTTCATTCAGATAGAGGGGCTGATATTTCCATGTTCATACTGATAGCGGTGCTGATATTTCCATGTTTATACAGGTAGCGGAGTAGATATTTCCATGTTTATAAAGACAGCGGTGTAGATATTTCCATGTTTATACAGATAGCGGTGTAGATATTTCCATGTTTATACAGATTGCGGTGTAGATATCTCCATCTTTATACAGATGGCGGTGTAGATATTTATATGTTCTTGAAGATGGCCGTGTAGATATTTCCATGTTCATACAGATGCCGGTGTAGATATTTCCATGTTCATGCAGATAGCGGTGTAGTTATTTCCATGTGTAAAGGGATAGCTGGGTAGATATTACCATCTACATGCGGATAGCTGTGTAGATATTTCCATTTTCATGCAGATAGCGGTTTAGATATTTCCACGTTCAAACAGATAGCGGTGTAGATATTTCCATGTTCATACAGATAGTGGTGTAGTTATTTCCATGTTTATACAGATAGCGGTGAAGATGTATGCATGTTTACACAGATAGCGGTGTAGATATTTCCATGTTCATACAGATAGCGGTGTAGATATTTCCATGTACATCCAGATGGCTGTGTAGATATATCCATGTTCATTCAGATAGCGGTGTAGATATTTCCATGTTCATACAGATAGTGCTGTAGATATTTCCATGTTCATACAGATAGCGGTGTAGCTATTTCCATGTTCATACAGATAGCGGTGTAGATATTTCCATGTTCATACAGATAGCGGTGTAGATATTTCCATGTTTATACAGATAGCGGTGAAGAACTATGCATGTTTACACAGATAGCGGTGTAGCTATTTCCATGTTCATACAGGTAGTGGTGTATATATTTCCATGTTCATACAGATAGCGGTGTAGCTATTTCCATGTTCATACAGATACTGGTGTAGATAAGTCCATGTTCGTACAGATAGCGGTGTAGATATTTCCAAGTTCATACAGATAGCGGTGCTGATATTTCCATGTTTATACAGGTAGTGGAGTGGATATTTCCATGTTTATACAGATAGCGGTGTAGATATTTCCATTTTTATACGATAGCGGTGTAGATATTTCCAAGTTTATACAGATAGCGGTGTAGATATCTCCATCTTAATACAGATGGCGGTGTAGATATTTATATGTTCATACAGATGGCGGTGCAGATATTTCCATGTTCATACAGATGGCGGTGTAGCTATTTCCATGTTCATATAGATAGCGGTGTAGCTATTTCCATGTTGATGCAGATAGCGGTGTAGATATTTCCATGTTTATCCATATGACTGTGTAGATTTATCCATGTTCATACAGATGGCGGTGAAGATATTTCCATGTTCGTACAGATAGCGGTGTAGATATTTCCATGTTCATCCAGATGGCTGTGTAGAGATATCCATGTTCATACAGATGGCGGTGAAGATATTTCCATGCTCATTCAGATAGCAGTGTAGATATTTCCATGTTCATACAGATAGTGGTGTAGATATTTCCATGTTCATACAGATAGAGGGGCTGATATTTCCATGTTCATACAGATAGCGGTGCTGATATTTCCATGTTTATACAGGTAGCGGTGTAGATATTTCCATGTTTATAAAGATAGCGGTGTAGATATTTCCATGTTTATACAGATAGCGGTGTAGATATTTCCATGTTTATACAGATAGCGGTGTAGATATTTCCATCTTAATACAGATGGCGGTGTAGATATATATATGTTCATACAAATGGCCGTGCAGATATTTCCATGTTCATACAGATGCCGGTGTAGATATTTCCATGTTCATACAGATAGCGGTGTAGTTATTTCCATGTTTAAAGAGATAGCTTTGTAGATATTTCCATGTATATGCAGATAGCTGTGTAGATATTTCCATGTTTATACAGATAGCGGTGTAGATATCTCCATCTTAATACAGATGGCGGTGTAGATATTTATAAGTTCATACAGATGGCGGTGCAGATATTTCCAAGTTCATACAGATGGCGGTGTAGCTATTTCCATGTTTATACAGATAGCGGTGTAGCAATTTCCATGTTCATGCAGATAGCGGTGTAGATGTTTCCATGTTCTTCCATATGGCTGTGTAGATATATCCATGTTTATACAGATAGCGGTGAAGATGTATGCATGTTTACACGGAGAGCGGTGTAGATATTTCCATGTTCATACAGATAGCGGGGTAGATATATCCATGTTCATACAGATGGCTGTGTAGTTATATCCATGTTCATACAGATAGCGGAGAAGATATTTCCATGTTCATACAGATAGTGATGTAGATATTTCCATGTTGATACAGATAGCGGTGCAGCTATTTCCATGTTCATACAGATAGCAGTGTAGATATTTCCAAGTTCGTACAGATAGCGGTGTAGATATTTCCATGTTCATACAGATAGCGGTGCTTATATTTCCATGTTTATACAGGTAGCGGTGTAGATATTTCCATGTTTATACAGATAGCGGTGTAGATATTTCCAAGTTTATACAGATAGCGGTGTAGATATCTCCATCTTAATACAGATGGCAGTGTAGATATTTATATGTTCATACAGATAGCGGTGCAGATATTTCCATGTTCATAGAGATGGCGGTGTAGATATTTCCATGTTTATAGAGATGGCGGTGTAGATATTTCCATGTTTATAGAGATAGTGGTGTAGTTATTTCCATGTGTAAAGAGATAGCTTTGTAGATATTTCCATGTATATGCAGATATATCTGTAGATATTTCCATTTTCATGCAGATAGCGGTGTAGATATTTCCATGTTCAAACAGATAGCGGTGTAGATATTTCCATGTTCATACAGATAGCGGTGTAGCTATTTAGATGTTCATACAGATAGCGGTGTGGATATTTCCATGTTCATCCAGATGGCTGTCTAGATATATCCATGTTCATACAGATGGCGGTGAAGATATTTCCATGTTCATACAGATAGCTGTGTAGATATTTCCAGGTTCATCCAGATGGCTGTGTAGATATATCCATGTTCATACAGATGGCGGTGAAGATATTTCCATGCTCATACAGATAGCAGTGTAGATATTTCCATGTTCATACAGATGGCGGTGTAGATATTTCCATGTTTATACAGATAGCAGTGAAGATGTATGCATGTTTACACAGATAGCGGTGTTGATATTTCCATGTTCATCCAGATGGCTGTGTAGATATATCCATGTTCATACAGATAGCGGTGTTGATATTTCCATGTTCATACAGATAGCGGTGTAGGTATTTCCATGTTCATACAGATAGCGGTGTAGATATTTCCATGTTTATACAGATAGCGGTGAAGATGTATGCATGTTTATACAGAAAGCGGTGTAGATATTTCCATGTTCATACAGGTAGAGGTGTAGATATTTCCATGTTCATACAGATAGCGGTGTATCTATTTCCATGTTCTTACCGATAGCGGTGTAGAAATTTCCATGTTCATAGAGATAGCGGTGTAGATATTTCCATGTTCATACAGATAGCGGTGCTGATATTTAAATGTTTATACAGGTAGCAGTGTAGATATTTCCATGTTCATACAGATAGCGGTGTAGATATTTCCATGTTTATACAGATAGCGGTGAAGATGTATGCATGTTTACACAGATAGCAGTGTAGATATTTCCATGTTCATACAGATCGCGGTGTAGATATTTCCATCTTCATCCAGATGGCTGTGTAGATATATCCAAGTTCATACTGATGACGGTGAAGTTATTTCCATGTTCGTACAGATAGCGGGGTAGATATTTCCATGTTCATACAGATAGCGGTGTAGATATTTCCATGTTCATACCGATAGCGGTGCCGATATTTCCATGTTCATACAGATAGCGGTGTAGATATTTCCATGTTCATACAGATAGCGGTGTAGATGTTTCCATGTTCATACAGATGGCTGTGTAGATATATCCAAGTTCATACTGATGACGGTGAAGTTATTTCCATGTTCATACAGATAGCGGGGTAGATATTTCCATGTTCATACAGATAGCGGTGTAGATATTTCCATGTTCATACCGATAGCGGTGCCGATATTTCCATGTTTATACAGGTAGCGGTGTAGATATTTCCATGTTTATACAGATAGCGGTGTAGATATTTCCATGTTTATACAGATAGCGGTGTAGATATTTCCATGTTTATACAGATAGCGGTGAATAAGTATGCATGTTTACACAGATAGCGGTGTAGCTATTTCCATGTTCATACAGATAGTGGTGTAGATATTTCCATGTTCATACAGATAGCGGTGTAGCTATTTCCATGTTCATACAGATAGCGGTGTAGATATGTCCATGTTCGTACAGATAGCGGTGTAGATATTTCCATGTTCATACAGAGGGTGGTGCTGATATTTCCAGGTTTATACAGGTAGCGGTGTGGATATTTCCATGTTTATACAGATAGCGGTGTAGATATTTCCATTTTTATACGATCGCGGTGTAGATATTTCCAAGTTTATACAGATAGCGGTGTAGATATCTCCATCTTAATACAGATGGCGGTGTAGATATTTGTATGTTCATACAGATGGCGGTGCAGATATTTCCATGATCATACAGATGGCGGTGTAGCTATTTCCATGTTCATATAGATAGCGGTGTAGCTATTTCCATGTTCATGCAGATAGCGGTGTAGATATTTCCATGTTTATCCATATGGCTGTGTAGATTTATCCATGTTCATACAGATGGCGGTGTAGATATTTCCATGTTCATACAGATAGCGGTTTAGCTATTTCCATGTTCATACAGATAGCGGTGTAGATATTTCCATGCTTATACAGATAGCGGTGAAGATGTATGCATGTTTACACAGATAGCGGTGTAGATATTTCCAGGTTCATACATATAGCGGTGTAGATATTTCCATGTTCATCCAGATGGCTGTGTAGATATATCCATGTTCATACAGATAGCTGTGTAGATATTTCCATGTTCATACAGATAGTGGTGTAGATATTTCCATGCTCATACAGATAGCGGTGTAGCTATTTCCATGTTCATAAAGATAGCGGTGTAGATATTTCCATGTTCATAGAGATAGCGGTGTAGATGTTTCCATGTTCAAACAGATAGCGGTGTAGATATTTCCATGTTTATACAGATAGCGGTGTAGATATCTCCATCTTAATACAGATGGTGGTGTAGATATTTATATGTTCATACAGAAGGCCGTGCAGATATTTCCATGTTCATGCAGATGGCGATGTAGATATTTCCATGTTCATACCGATAGCGGTTTAGTTATTTCCATGTGTAAAGAGATAGCTGTGTAGATATTTCCATGTATATGCAGGTAGCTGTGTAGATATTTCCATTTTCATGCAGATAGCTGTTTAGATATTTCCATGTTCATACAGAAAGCGGTGTAGATATTTCCATGTTCATACAGATAGCGGTGTAGATATTTCCATGTTCATCCAGATGGCTGTGTAGATATATCCATGTTCATACAGATAGGGGTGTAGATATTTCCATGTTCATACAGATAGTGCTGTAGGTATTTCTATGTTCATACAGATAGCAGTGCAGCTATTTCCATGTTCATACAGATAGCGGTGTAGATATTTCCATGTTCGTACAGATAGCGGTGTAGATATTTCCATGTTCATACAGATAGCGGTGCTTATATTTCCATGTTTATAAAGGTAGCGGTGTAGATATTTCCATGTTTATACAGATAGCGGTGTAGATATTTCCATGTTTATACAGATAGCGGTGTAGATATTTCCAAGTTTATACAGTTAGCGGTGTAGATATCTCCATCTTAATACTGATGGCGGTGTAGATATTTATATGTTCATACAGATGGCGGTGCAAATATTTCCATGTTCATACAGATGGCGGTGTAGATATTTCCATGTTTATAGAGATAGAGGTGTAGTTATTTCCATGTGTAAAGAGATAGCTTTGTAGATATTTCCATGTATATGCAGATAGCTGTGTAGATATTTCCATTTTCATGCAGATAGTGCTGTAGTTATTTCCATGTTCAAACAGATAGCGGTGTAGATATTTCCATGTTCATGCAGATAGTGGTGTAGATATTTCCATGTTTATACAGATAGCGGTGAAGATGTTTGCATTTTTACACAGATAGCGGTGTAGATATTTCCATGTTCATACAGATAGCGGTGTAGATATTTCCATGTTCATCCAGATGGCTGTGTAGATATATCCATGTTCATCCAGATGGCGGTGAAGATATTTCCATGTTCGTACAGATAGCGGTGTAGATATTTCCATGTTCATACAGATATTGGTGTAGATATTTCCATCTTCATACAGATAGCGGTGTAGATATTTCCATGTTTATACAGATAGCGGTGAAGATGTATGCATGTTTACACAGAAAGCGGTGTAGATATTTCCATGTTCATACAGGTAGAGGTGTAGATATTTCCATGTTCATACAGATAGCGGTGTATCTATTTCCATGTTCTTACCGATAGCGGTGTAGAAATTTCCATGTTCATAGAGATAGCGGTGTAGATATTTCCATGTTCATACAGATAGCGGTGCTGATATTTAAATGTTTATACAGGTAGCAGTGTAGATATTTCCATGTTCATACAGATAGCGGTGTAGATATTTCCATGTTTATACAGATAGCGGTGAAGATGTATGCATGTTTACACAGATAGCAGTGTAGATATTTCCATGTTCATACAGATCGCGGTGTAGATATTTCCATCTTCATCCAGATGGCTGTGTAGATATATCCAAGTTCATACTGATGACGGTGAAGTTATTTCCATGTTCGTACAGATAGCGGGGTAGATATTTCCATGTTCATACAGATAGCGGTGTAGATATTTCCATGTTCATACCGATAGCGGTGCCGATATTTCCATGTTCATACAGATAGCGGTGTAGATATTTCCATGTTCATACAGATAGCGGTGTAGATGTTTCCATGTTCATACAGATGGCTGTGTAGATATATCCAAGTTCATACTGATGACGGTGAAGTTATTTCCATGTTCATACAGATAGCGGGGTAGATATTTCCATGTTCATACAGATAGCGGTGTAGATATTTCCATGTTCATACCGATAGCGGTGCCGATATTTCCATGTTTATACAGGTAGCGGTGTAGATATTTCCATGTTTATACAGATAGCGGTGTAGATATTTCCATGTTTATACAGATAGCGGTGTAGATATTTCCATGTTTATACAGATAGCGGTGAATAAGTATGCATGTTTACACAGATAGCGGTGTAGCTATTTCCATGTTCATACAGATAGTGGTGTAGATATTTCCATGTTCATACAGATAGCGGTGTAGCTATTTCCATGTTCATACAGATAGCGGTGTAGATATGTCCATGTTCGTACAGATAGCGGTGTAGATATTTCCATGTTCATACAGAGGGTGGTGCTGATATTTCCAGGTTTATACAGGTAGCGGTGTGGATATTTCCATGTTTATACAGATAGCGGAGTAGATATTTCCATTTTTATACGATCGCGGTGTAGATATTTCCAAGTTTATACAGATAGCGGTGTAGATATCTCCATCTTAATACAGATGGCGGTGTAGATATTTGTATGTTCATACAGATGGCGGTGCAGATATTTCCATGATCATACAGATGGCGGTGTAGCTATTTCCATGTTCATATAGATAGCGGTGTAGCTATTTCCATGTTCATGCAGATAGCGGTGTAGATATTTCCATGTTTATCCATATGGCTGTGTAGATTTATCCATGTTCATACAGATGGCGGTGTAGATATTTCCATGTTCATACAGATAGCGGTTTAGCTATTTCCATGTTCATACAGATAGCGGTGTAGATATTTCCATGCTTATACAGATAGCGGTGAAGATGTATGCATGTTTACACAGATAGCGGTGTAGATATTTCCAGGTTCATACATATAGCGGTGTAGATATTTCCATGTTCATCCAGATGGCTGTGTAGATATATCCATGTTCATACAGATAGCTGTGTAGATATTTCCATGTTCATACAGATAGTGGTGTAGATATTTCCATGCTCATACAGATAGCGGTGTAGCTATTTCCATGTTCATAAAGATAGCGGTGTAGATATTTCCATGTTCATAGAGATAGCGGTGTAGATGTTTCCATGTTCAAACAGATAGCGGTGTAGATATTTCCATGTTTATACAGATAGCGGTGTAGATATCTCCATCTTAATACAGATGGTGGTGTAGATATTTATATGTTCATACAGAAGGCCGTGCAGATATTTCCATGTTCATGCAGATGGCGGTGTAGATATTTCCATGTTCATACCGATAGCGGTTTAGTTATTTCCATGTGTAAAGAGATAGCTGTGTAGATATTTCCATGTATATGCAGGTAGCTGTGTAGATATTTCCATTTTCATGCAGATAGCTGTTTAGATATTTCCATGTTCATACAGAAAGCGGTGTAGATATTTCCATGTTCATACAGATAGCGGTGTAGATATTTCCATGTTCATCCAGATGGCTGTGTAGATATATCCATGTTCATACAGATAGGGGTGTAGATATTTCCATGTTCATACAGATAGTGCTGTAGGTATTTCTATGTTCATACAGATAGCAGTGCAGCTATTTCCATGTTCATACAGATAGCGGTGTAGATATTTCCATGTTCGTACAGATAGCGGTGTAGATATTTCCATGTTCATACAGATAGCGGTGCTTATATTTCCATGTTTATAAAGGTAGCGGTGTAGATATTTCCATGTTTATACAGATAGCGGTGTAGATATTTCCATGTTTATACAGATAGCGGTGTAGATATTTCCAAGTTTATACAGTTAGCGGTGTAGATATCTCCATCTTAATACTGATGGCGGTGTAGATATTTATATGTTCATACAGATGGCGGTGCAAATATTTCCATGTTCATACAGATGGCGGTGTAGATATTTCCATGTTTATAGAGATAGAGGTGTAGTTATTTCCATGTGTAAAGAGATAGCTTTGTAGATATTTCCATGTATATGCAGATAGCTGTGTAGATATTTCCATTTTCATGCAGATAGTGCTGTAGTTATTTCCATGTTCAAACAGATAGCGGTGTATATATTTCCATGTTCATGCAGATAGTGGTGTAGATATTTCCATGTTTATACAGATAGCGGTGAAGATGTTTGCATTTTTACACAGATAGCGGTGTAGATATTTCCATGTTCATACAGATAGCGGTGTAGATATTTCCATGTTCATCCAGATGGCTGTGTAGATATATCCATGTTCATCCAGATGGCGGTGAAGATATTTCCATGTTCGTACAGATAGCGGTGTAGATATTTCCATGTTCATACAGATATTGGTGTAGATATTTCCATCTTCATACAGATAGCGGTGTAGATATTTCCATGTTCATGCAGATAGCGGTGTAGATATTTCCATGTTCATCCAGATGGCTGTGTAGATATACCCATGTTCATACGGATGGCGGTGAAGATACTTCCATGTTCATACAGATAGCGGTGTAATTATTTCCATGTTCATACATATAGCGGTGTAGATATTTCCATGTTCATCCAGATGGCTGTGTAGACATATCCATGTTCATACAGATGGCGGTGAAGATACTTCCATGTTCATACTGATAGCGGTGTAGATATTTCCATGTTCATACAGATAGTGGTGTGGATATTTCCATGTTCATACAGATAGAGGGGCTGATATTTCCATGTTCATACAGATAGCGGTGCTGATATTTCCATGTTTATACAGGTAGCGGTGTAGATATTTCCATGTTTTTTACAGATAGCGGTGTAGATATTTCCATGTTTATACAGATAGCGGTGTAGATATCTCCATTTTACTACAGACGGCAGTGTAGATATTTATATGTTCCTACAGATGGCCATGCAGATATTTCCATGTTCATACAGATGGCAGTGTAGATATTTCCATGTTCATACAGATAGCGGTGTATTTATTTCCATGTGCAAAGAGATAGCGGTGTAGTTATTTCCATGTATATGCAAATAACTGTGTAGATTTTTCCATTTTCATGCAGGTAGCGGTTTAGATATTTCCATGTTCAAACAGATAGCGGTGTAGATATTTCCATGTTCATACAGATAGTGGTGTAGATATTTCCATGTTTATACAGATAGCGGTGAAGATGTATGCATATTTACACGGATAGCGGTGTAGGTATTTCCATGTTCCCACAGATAGCGGTGTAGATATTTCCATGTTCATCCAGATGGCTGTGTAGTTATATCCATGTTCATACAGGTAGCGGTGTAGACATATCCATGTTCATACAGATAGTGGTGTAGATATTTCCATGTTCATACAGATAGCGGTGTAGCTATTTCCATGTTCATACAGATAGCGTTGTAGATATTTCCATGTTCATACAGATAGCGGTGTAGATATTTCCATGTTCATACAGATAGCGGTGCTGATATTTCCATGTTTATACAGGTAGCGGTGCAGATATTTCCATGTTTATACAGATAGGGGTGTAGATATTTCCATGTTTATACAGATAGAGGTGTAGATATTTCCATGTTTATACAGATAGCGGTGTAGATATTTCCATGTTTATACAGATAGCGGTGTAGATATTTCCAAGTTTATACAGTTAGCGGTGTAGATATCTCCATCTTAATACTGATGGCGGTGTAGATATTTATATGTTCATACAGATGGCGGTGCAAATATTTCCATGTTCATACAGATGGCGGTGTAGATATTTCCATGTTTATACAGATAGCGGTGAAGATGTTTGCATGTTTACACAGATAGCGGTGTAGATATTTCCATGTTCATACAGATAGCGGTGTAGATATTTCCAGGTTCATCAAGATGGGTGTGTAGATATATCCATGTTCATACAGATGGCGGTGAAGATATTTCCATGTTGGTACAGATAGCGGTGTAGATATTTCCATGTTCATACAGATAGTGGTGTAGATATTTCCATGTTCATAGAGATAGAGGGGCTGATATCTCCATGTTTATACAGATAGCGGTGCTGATATTTCGATGTTTATACAGGTAGCGGTGTAGATATTTCCACGTTTATACAGATAGCGGTGTAGATATTTCCATGTTTATACAGATAGCGGTGTAGATATCTCCATCTTAATACAGATGGCGGTGTAGGTATTTATATGTTCATACAGATGGCCGTGCAGATATTTCCATGTTCATGCAGATGGCAGTGTAAATATTTCCATGTTCACACAGATAGCGGTGTAGATATTTCCATGTGTAAAGAGATAGCGGTGTAGATATTACCATGTATATGCAGATAGCTGTGTACATATTTCCATTTTCATGCAGATATCGGTTTAGATATTTCCATGTTCAAACAGATAGCGGTGTAGATATTTCCATGTTCATACAGATAGCGGTGTAGATATTTCCATGTTTATACAGATAGCGGTGAAGAAGTATGCATGTTTACACAGATAGCGGTGTAGCTATTTCCATGTTCATACAGGTAGTGGTGTATATATTTCCATGTTCATACAGATAGCGGTGTAGATATGTCCATGTTTATACAGGTAGCGGTGCTGATATTTCCATGTTTATACAGGTAGTGGAGTGGATATTTCCATGTTTATACAGATAGCGGTGTAGATATTTCCATGTTTATACAGATAGCGGTGTAGATATTTCCAAGTTTATACAGATAGCGGTGTAGATATCTCCATCTTAATACAGATGGCGGTGTAGTTATTTATATATTCATACAGATGGCGGTGCAGATATTTCCATGTTTATAGAGATAGTGGTGTAGTTATTTCCATGTGTAAAGAGATAGCTGTGTAGATATTTCCATGTTCATACAGATAGTGGTGTAGATATTTCCATGTTCATACAGATAGTGGTGTAGCTATTTCCATGTTCATACAGATAGCGGTGTAGATATTTCCATGTTCATCCAGATGGCTGTGTACACATATCCATGTTCACACAGATGGTGGTGAAGATAATTCCATGTTCATACAGATAGCGGTATAGATATTTCCATGTTCATACAGATAGTGGTGTAGATATTTCCATGTGTAAAGAGATAGCTTTGCAGATGTTTCCATGTATATGCAGATAGCTGTGTAGATATTTCCATTTTCATGCAGATAGCGGTGTAGATATTTCCATGTTCAAACAGATAGCGGTGTAGATATTTCCATGTTCATACAGATAGCGGTGTAGATATTTCAATGTTTATACAGATAGCGGTGAAGATGTTTGCATGTTTACACAGATAGCGGTGTAGATATTTCCATGTTCATACAGATAGCGGTGTAGATATTTCCAAGTTCATCCAGATGGGTGTGTAGATATATCCATGTTCATACAGATGGCGGTGAAGATATTTCCATGTTGGTTCAGATAGCGGTGTAGATATTTCCATGTTCATACAGATAGTGGTGTAGATATTTCCATGTTCATAGAGATAGAGGGGCTGATATTTCCATGTTCATACAGATAGCGGTGCTGATATTTCGATGTTTATACAGGTAGCGGTGTAGATATTTCCACGTTTATACAGATAGCGGTGTAGATATTTCCATGTTTATACAGATAGCGGTGTAGATATCTCCATCTTAATACAGATGGCGGTGTAGGTATTTATATGTTCATACAGATGGCCGTGTAGATATTTCCATGTTCATACAGATGGCAGTGTAAATATTTCCATGTTCATACAGATAGCGGTGTAGATATTTCCATGTGTAAAGAGATAGCGGTGTAGATATTAGCATGTATATGCAGATAGCTGTGTAGATATTTCCATTTTCATGCAGATATCGGTTTAGATATTTCCATGTTCAAACAGACAGCGGTGTAGATATTTCCATGTTCATACAGATAGCGGTGTAGCTTTTTCCATGTTCATACAGATAGCGGTGTAGATATGTCCATGTTCGTACAGATAGCGGTGTAGATATTTCCATGTTCATACAGATAGCGGTGCTGATATTTCCATGTTTATACAGGTAGTGGAGTGGATATTTCCATGTTTATACAGATAGCGGTGTAGATATTTCCATTTTTATACGATAGCGGTGTAGATATTTCCAAGTTTATACAGATAGCGGTGTAGATATCTCCATCTTAATACAGATGGCGGTGTAGATATTTTTATGTTCATACAGATGGCGGTGCAGATATTTCCATGTTCATACAGATGGCGGTGTAGCTATTTCCATGTTCATATAGATAGCGGTGTAGCTATTTCCAAGTTCATGCAGATAGCGGTGTAGATATTTCCATGTTTATCCATATGACTGTGTAGATTTATCCATGTTCATACAGATGGTGGTGAAGATATTTCCATGTTCATACAGATAGCGGTGTAGATATTTCCATGTTCATCCAGATGGCTGTGTAGATATATCCATGTTCATACAGATGCCGGTGTAGATATTTCCATGTTCATACAGATAGCGGTGTAGTTATTTCCATGTGTAAAGAGATAGCTGTGTAGATATTTCCATGTATATGCAGATAGCTGTGTAGATATTTCCATTTTCATGCAGATAGCGGTGTATATATTTCCATCTTCAAACAGATAGCTGTGTAGATATTTCCATGTTCATAAAGATAGCGGTGTAGATATTTACATGTTTATACAGATAGCGGTGAAGATGTATGCATGTTTAAACGGATAGCGGTGTGGATATTTCCATGTTCATCCAGACGGCTGTGTAGATATATCCATGTTCATACAGATAGCGGTGTAGATATTTCCATGTTCATACAGATAGCTGTGTAGATATTTCCATGTTCATACAGATAGCGGTGTAGATATTTCCATGTTTATACAGATAGCGGTGTAGATATTTCCATGTTTATACAGATAGCGGTGTAGATATCTCCATCTTAATAGAGATGGCGGCGTAGATGTTTATATGTTCCTACAGATGGCGGTGCAGATATTTCCATGTTCATACAGATGGCGGTGTAGATATTTCCATGTTCATACAGATAGCGGTGTTGTTATTTCCATGTGTAAAGAGATAGCTGTGTAGATATTTCCATGTATATGCAGATAGCAGTGTAGATATTTCCATTTTCATGCAGATAGCGGTGTAGATATTTCCATGTTCAAACAGATAGCGGTGTAGATATTTCCATGTTCATACAGATAGCGGTGCAGATATTTCCATGTTCATAGAGATAGCAGTGTGGATATTTCCATGTTCATCCAGACGGCTGTGTAGACATATCCATGTTCATACAGATGGCGGTGAAGATAACTCCATGTTCATACAGTAAGCGGTGAAGATATTTCCATGTTCATACAGATAGTGGTGTAGATATTTCCATGTTCGTACAGATAGCGGTGCAGGTATTTCCATGTTCATACAGATAGCGGTGTAGATATTTCCAAGTTCGTACAGATAGCGGTGTAGATATTTCCATGTTCATACAGATATCGGTGCTTATATTTCCATGTTTATACAGGTAGCGGTGTAGATACTTCCATGTTTATACAGATAGCGGTGTAGATATTTCCATGTTTATACAGATAGCGGTGTAGATATTTCCAAGTTTATACAGATAGCGGTGTAGATATCTCCATCTTAATACAGATGGCGGTGTAGTTATTTATATGTTCATACAGATGGTGGTGCAGATATTTCCATGTTTATAGAGATAGTGGTGTAGTTATTTCCATGTGTAAAGAGATAGCTGTGTAGATATTTCCATGTTCATACAGATAGTGGTGTAGATATTTCCATGTTCATACAGATAGTGGTGTAGCTATTTCCATGTTCTTACAGATAGCGGTGTAGATATTTCCAAGTTTATACAGATAGTGGTGTAGCTATTTCCATGTTCATACAGATAGCGGTGTAGATATTTCCATGTTCATCCAGATGGCTGTGTACACATATCCATGTTCACACAGATGGTGGTGAAGATAATTCCATGTTCATACAGATAGCGGTATAGATATTTCCATGTTCATACAGATAGTGGTGTAGATATTTCCATGTGTAAAGAGATAGCTTTGCAGATGTTTCCATGTATATGCAGATAGCTGTGTAGATATTTCCATTTTCATGCAGATAGCGGTGTAGATATTTCCATGTTCAAACAGATAGCGGTGTAGATATTTCCATGTTCATACAGATAGCGGTGTAGATATTTCCATGTTTATACAGATAGCGGTGAAGATGTTTGCATGTTTACACAGATAGCGGTGTAGATATTTCCATGTTCATACAGATAGCGGTGTAGATATTTCCAGGTTCATCAAGATGGGTGTGTAGATATATCCATGTTCATACAGATGGCGGTGAAGATATTTCCATGTTGGTACAGATAGCGGTGTAGATATTTCCATGTTCATACAGATAGTGGTGTAGATATTTCCATGTTCATAGAGATAGAGGGGCTGATATCTCCATGTTTATACAGATAGCGGTGCTGATATTTCGATGTTTATACAGGTAGCGGTGTAGATATTTCCACGTTTATACAGATAGCGGTGTAGATATTTCCATGTTTATACAGATAGCGGTGTAGATATCTCCATCTTAATACAGATGGCGGTGTAGGTATTTATATGTTCATACAGATGGCCGTGCAGATATTTCCATGTTCATGCAGATGGCAGTGTAAATATTTCCATGTTCACACAGATAGCGGTGTAGATATTTCCATGTGTAAAGAGATAGCGGTGTAGATATTACCATGTATATGCAGATAGCTGTGTAGATATTTCCATTTTCATGCAGATATCGGTTTAGATATTTCCATGTTCAAACAGATAGCGGTGTAGATATTTCCATGTTCATACAGATAGCGGTGTAGATATTTCCATGTTTATACAGATAGCGGTGAAGAAGTATGCATGTTTACACAGATAGCGGTGTAGGTATTTCCATGTTCATACAGGTAGTGGTGTATATATTTCCATGTTCATACAGATAGCGGTGTAGCTATTTCCATGTTCATACAGATAGCGGTGTAGATATGTCCATGTTCGTACAGATAGCGGTGTAGATATTTCCATGTTCATACAGATAGCGGTGCTGATATTTCCATGTTTATACAGGTAGTGGAGTGGATATTTCCATGTTTATACAGATAGCGGTGTAGATATTTCCATTTTTATACGATAGCGGTGTAGATATTTCCAAGTTTATACAGATAGCGGTGTAGATATCTCCATCTTAATACAGATGGCGGTGTAGTTATTTATATGTTCATACAGATGGTGGTGCAGATATTTCCATGTTTATAGAGATAGTGGTGTAGTTATTTCCATGTGTTAAGAGATAGCTGTGTAGATATTTCCATGTTCATACAGATAGTGGTGTAGATATTTCCATGTTCATACAGATAGTGGTGTAGCTATTTCCATGTTCTTACAGATAGTGGTGTAGATATTTCCATGTTCATACAGATAGTGGTGTAGCTATTTCCATGTTCATACAGATAGCGGTGTAGATATTTCCATGTTCATCCAGATGGCTGTGTACACATATCCATGTTCACACAGATGGTGGTGAAGATAATTCCATGTTCATACAGATAGCGGTATAGATATTTCCGTGTTCATACAGATAGTGGTGTAGATATTTCCATGTGTAAAGAGATAGCTTTGCAGATGTTTCCATGTATATGCAGATAGCTGTGTAGATATTTCCATTTTCATGCAGATAGCGGTGTAGATATTTCCATGTTCAAACATATAGCGGTGTAGATATTTCCATGTTCATACAGATAGCGGTGTAGATATTTCCATGTTTATACAGATAGCGGTGAAGATGTTTGCATGTTTACACAGATAGCGGTGTAGATATTTCCATGTTCATACAGATAGCGGTGTAGATATTTCCAGGTTCATCAAGATGGGTGTGTAGATATATCCATGTTCATACAGATGGCGGTGAAGATATTTCCATGTTGGTACAGATAGCGGTGTAGATATTTCCATGTTCATACAGATAGTGGTGTAGATATTTCCATGTTCATAGAGATAGAGGGGCTGATATCTCCTTGTTCATACAGATAGCGGTGCTGATATTTCGATGTTTATACAGGTAGCGGTGTAGATATTTCCACGTTTATACAGATAGCGGTGTAGATATTTCCATGTTTATACAGATAGCGGTGTAGATATCTCCATCTTAATACAGATGGCGGTGTAGGTATTTATATGTTCATACAGATGGCCGTGCAGATATTTCCATGTTCATACAGATGGCAGTGTAAATATTTCCATGTTCACACAGATAGCGGTGTAGATATTTCCATGTGTAAAGAGATAGCGGTGTAGATATTACCATGTATATGCAGATCGCTGTGTAGATATTTCCATTTTCATGCAGATATCGGTTTAGATATTTCCATGTTCAAACAGATAGCGGTGTAGATATTTCCATGTTCATACAGATAGCGGTGTAGATATTTCCATGTTTATACAGATAGCGGTGAAGATGTATGCATGTTTACACAGATAGCGGTGTGGATATTTCCATGTTCATCCAGACGGCTGTGTAGATATATCCATGTTCATACAGATAGCGGTGTAGATATTTCCATGTTCATACAGATAGCGGTGTAGATATTTCCATGTTCATACTGATAGCGGTGTAGATATTTCCATGTTTATACAGATAGCGGTGTAGATATTTCCATGTTTATACAGATAGCGGTGTAGATATCTCCATCTTAATAGAGATGGCGGCGTAGATATTTATATGTTCCTACAGATGGCGGTGCAGATATTTCCATGTTCATACAGATGGCGGTGTAGATATTTCCATGTTCATACAGATAGCGGTGTTGTTATTTCCATGTGTAAAGAGATAACTGTGTAGATATTTCCATGTATATGCAGATAGCAGTGTAGATATTTCCATTTTCATGCAGATAGCGGTGTAGATATTTCCATGTTCAAACAGATAGCGGTGTAGATATTTCCATGTTCATACAGATAGCGGTGCAGATATTTCCATGTTCACAGAGATAGCGGTGTAGATATTTCCATGTTCATCCAGACGGCTGTGTAGACATATCCATGTTCATACAGATGGCGGTGAAGATAACTCCATGTTCATACAGTAAGCGGTGAAGATATTTCCATGTTCATACAGATAGTGGTGTAGATATTTCCATGTTCGTACAGATAGCGGTGCAGGTATTTCCATGTTCATACAGATAGCGGTGTAGATATTTCCAAGTTCGTACAGATAGCGGTGTAGATATTTCCATGTTCATACAGATATCGGTGCTTATATTTCCATGTTTATACAGGTAGCGGTGTAGATACTTCCATGTTTATACAGATAGCGGTGTAGATATTTCCATGTTTATACAGATAGCGGTGTAGATATTTCCAAGTTTATACAGATAGCGGCTTAGATATCTCCATCTTAATACAGATGGCGGTGTAGTTATTTATATGTTCATACAGATGGAGGTGCAGATATTTCCATGTTTATAGAGATAGTGGTGTAGTTATTTCCATGTGTAAAGAGATAGCTGTGTAGATATTTCCATGTTCATACAGATAGTGGTGTAGATATTTCCATGTTCATACAGATAGTGGTGTAGCTATTTCCATGTTCTTACAGATAGCGGTGTAGATATTTCCATGTTCATCCAGATGGCTGTGTACACATATCCATGTTCACACAGATGGTGGTGAAGATAATTCCATGTTCATACAGATAGCGGTATAGATATTTCCGTGTTCATACAGATAGTGGCGTAGATATTTCCATGTGTAAAGAGATAGCTTTGCAGATGTTTCCATGTATATGCAGATAGCTGTGTAGATATTTCCATTTTCATGCAGATAGTGGTGTAGATATTTCCATGTTCAAACAGATAGCGGTGTAGATATTTCCATGTTCATACGGATAGCGGTGTAGATATTTCCATGTTTATACAGATAGCGGTGAAGATGTTTGCATGTTTACACAGATAGCGGTGAAGATATTTCCATGTTCATACAGATAGCGGTGAAGATGTTTGCATGTTTACACAGATAGCGGTGTAGATATTTCCATGTTCATACGGATAGCGGTGTAGATATTTCCAGGTTCATCCAGATGGGTGTGTAGATATATCCATGTTCATACAGATGGCGGTGAAGATATTTCTATGTTGGTACAGATAGCGGTGTAGATATTTCCATGTTCATACAGATAGTGGTGTAGATATTTCCATGTTCATAGAGATAGAGGGGCTGATATCTCCATGTTCATACAGATAGCGGTGCTGATATTTCGATGTTTATACAGGTAGCGGTGTAGATATTTCCACGTTTATGCAGATAGCGGTGTAGATATTTCCATGTTTATACAGATAGCGGTGTAGAAACCTCCATCTTAATACAGATGGCGGTGTAGATATTTATATGTTCATACAGATGGCGGTGCAGATATTTCCATGTTCATACAGATGTCGGTGAAGATATTTCCATGTTTATACAGATAGCGGTGTAGATATTTCCATTTTTATACGATAGCGGTGTAGATATTTCCAAGTTTATACAGATAGCGGTGTAGATATCTCCATCTTAATACAGATGGCGGTGTAGATATTTATATGTTCTTACAGATGGCGGTGCAGATATTTCCATGTTCATACAGATGGCGGTGTAGCTATTTCCATGTTCATATAGATAGCGGTGTAGCTATTTCCATGTTCATGCAGATAGCGGTGTAGATATTTCCATGTTTCTCCATATGACTGTGTAGATTTATCCATGTTCATACAGATGGCGGTGAAGATATTTCCATGTTCATACAGATAGCGGTGTAGATATTTCCATGTTCATCCAGATGGCTGTGTAGATATATCCATGTTCATACAGATGCCGGTGTAGATATTTCCATGTTCATACAGATAGCGGTGTAGTTATTTCCATGTGTAAAGAGATAGCTGTGTAGATATTTCCATGTATATGCAGATAGCTGTGTAGATATTTCCATTTTCATTCAGATAGCGGTGTATATATTTCCATCTTCAAACAGATAGCTGTGTAGATATTTCCATGTTCATAAAGATAGCGGTGAAGATATTTACATGTTTATACAGATAGCGGTGAAGATCTATGCATGTTTACACAGATAGCGGTGTGGATATTTCCATGTTCATCCAGACGGCTGTGTAGATATATCCATGTTCATACAGATAGCGGTGTAGATATTTCCATGTTCATACAGATAGCGGTGTAGATATTTCCATGTTCATACAGATAGCGGTGTAGATATTTCCATGTTTATACAGATAGCGGTGTAGATATTTCCATGTTTATACAGATAGCGGTGTAGATATCTCCATCTTAATAGAGATGGCGGCGTAGATATTTATATGTTCCTACAGATGGCGGTGCAGATATTTCCATGTTCATACAGATGCCGGTGTAGATATTTCCATGTTCATTCAGATAGCGGTGTAGATATTTCCATGTGTAAAGAGATAGCGGTGTAGATATTTCCATTTATATGCAGATAGCTGTGTAGATAATTCCATTTTCATGCAGATAACGGTTTAGATATTTCCATGTTCAGATAGCGGTGTAGATATTTCCATGTTCATACAGATAGCGGTGTAGATATTTCCATGTTTATACAGATAGTGGTGAAGATGTATGCATGTTTACACAGATAGCGGTTTAGATATTTCCATGTTCAAACAGATAGCGGTGTAGATATTTCCATGTTCACACAGATAGCGGTGATGATATTTCCATGTTTATACAGGTAGCGGTGTGGATATTTCCATGTTTATACAGATAGCAGTGTAGAAATTTCCATTTTTATACAGATAGCGGTGTAGATATTTCCAAGTTTATACAGATAGCGGTGTAGATAACTCCATCTTAATACAGATGTCGGTGTAGATATTTCCATGTTCCTCCAGATGGCTGTGTAGACATATCCATGATCATACAGATGGCGGTGAAGATACTTCCATGTTCATACAGATAGCGGTGTAGACATTTCCATGTTCATACAGATAGCGGTGTAGATATTTCCATGTTCATACAGATAGTGGTGTAGCTATTTCCATGTTCATACAGATAGCGGTGTAGATATTTCCATGTTCATACAGATAGCGGTGTAGATATTTCCATGTTTATACAGATAGCGGTGTAGATATTTCCATGTTTATACAGATAGCGGTGTAGATATCTCCATCTTAATAGAGATGGCGGCGTAGATATTTATATGTTCCTACAGATGGCGGTGCAGATATTTCCATGTTCATACAGATGCCGGTGTAGATATTTCCATGTTCATTCAGATAGCGGTGTAGATATTTCCATGTGTAAAGAGATAGCGGTGTAGATATTTCCATTTATATGCAGATAGCTGTGTAGATAATTCCATTTTCATGCAGATAACGGTTTAGATATTTCCATGTTCAGATAGCGGTGTAGATATTTCCATGTTCATACAGATAGCGGTGTAGATATTTCCATGTTTATACAGATAGCGGTGAAGATGTATGCATGTTTACACAGATAGCGGTTTAGATATTTCCATGTTCAAACAGATAGCGGTGTAGATATTTCCATGTTCACACAGATAGCGGTGATGATATTTCCATGTTTATACAGGTAGCGGTGTGGATATTTCCATGTTTATACAGATAGCAGTGTAGAAATTTCCATTTTTATACAGATAGCGGTGTAGATATTTCCAAGTTTATACAGATAGCGGTGTAGATAACTCCATCTTAATACAGATGTCGGTGTAGATATTTCCATGTTCCTCCAGATGGCTGTGTAGACATATCCATGATCATACAGATGGCGGTGAAGATACTTCCATGTTCATACAGATAGCGGTGTAGACATTTCCATGTTCATACAGATAGCGGTGTAGATATTTCCATGTTCATACAGATAGTGGTGTAGCTATTTCCATGTTCATACAGATAGCGGTGTAGATATTTCCATGTTCGTACAGATAGCAGTGTAGATATTTCCATGTTCATACAGATAGCGGTGCTGATATTTCCATGTTAGTACAGGTAGCGGTGCAGATATTTCCATGTTTATACAGACAGCGGTGTAGATATTTCCATGTTTATACAGGTAGAGGTGTAGATATTTCCAGGTTTATACAGATAGCGGTGTAGATATCTCCATCTTAATACAGATGGCGGTGTAGTTATTTATATGTTCATACAGATGGCGGTGCAGATATTTCCATGTTCATACTGATGGCGGTGTGGATATTTGCATGTTCATACAGATGGCGGTATAGCTATTTCCATGTTCATGGAGATAGCTGTGTAGATATTTTCATGTTCATCCAGATGGCTGTGTAGGGATATTCATGTTCATACAGATGGCGGTGAAGATATTTCCATGTTCATACAGATAGCGGTGCTGATATTTCCATGTTTATACAGGTAGCGGTGTAGATATTTCCAGGTTTATACAGATAGCGGTGTAGACATTTCCATGTTTATACAGATAGCGATGTAGATATTTCCATGTTTATACAGATAGTGGTGTAGATATCTCCATCTTAATACAGATGGCGGTGAAGATATTTCCATGTTCATACAGATAGCGGTGTAGATATTTCCATGTTCATACAGATAGTGGTGTAGATATTTCCATGTTCATACAGATAGAGGGGGTGATATTTCAATGTTCATACAGATAGCGGTGCTGATATTTCCATGTTTATACAGGTAGCGGTGTAGATATTTCCAAGTTAATACAGATAGCGGTGTAGACATTTCCATGTTTATACAGATAGCGGTGTAGATATTTCCATGTTTATACAGATAGCAGTGTAGATATCTCCATCTTAATACAGATGGCGGTGTAGATATTTATATGTTCATACAGAAGGCCGTGCAGATATTTCCATGTTCATACAGATGGCGGTGTAGATATTTCCATGTTCATACCGATAGCGGTTTAGTTATTTCCATGTGTAAAGAGATAGCTGTGTAGATATTTCCATGTATATGCAGATAGCTGTGTAGATATTTCCATTTTCATGCAGATAGCGGTGTAGATATTTCCATGACCATCCAGATGGCTGTGTAGATATATCCATGTTCATACAGATAGGGGTGTAGATATTTCCATGTTCATACAGATAGTGCTGTAGGTATTTCTATGTTCATACAGATAGCAGTGCAGCTATTTCCATGTTCATACAGATAGCGGTGTAGATATTTCCATGTTCGTACAGATAGCGGTGTAGATATTTCCATGTTCATACAGATAGCTGTGCTTATATTTCCATGTTTATATAGGTAGCGGTGTAGATATTTCCATGTTTATACAGATAGCGGTGTAGATATTTCCATGTTTATACAGATAGCGGTGTAGATATTTCCAAGTTTATACAGATAGCGGTGTAGATATCTCCATCTTAATACAGATGGCGGTGTAGATATTTATATGTTCATACAGATGGCGGTGCAGATATTTCCATGTTCATAAAGATGGCGGTGTAGATATTTCCATGTTTATAGAGATAGTGGTGTAGTTATTTCCATGTGTAAAGAGATAGCTTTGTAGATATTTCCATGTATATGCAGATAGCTGTGTAGATATTTCCATGTTCATGCAGATAGTGGTGTAGATATTTCCATGTTTATACAGATAGCGGTGAATATGTTTGCATGTTTACACAGATAGCGGTGTAGATATTTCCATGTTCATACGGATAGCGGTGTAGATATTTCCATGTTCATCCAGATGGCTGTGTAGATTTATCCATGTTCATCCAGATGGCGGTGAAGATATTTCCATGTTCGTACAGATAGCGGTGTAGATATTTCCATGTTCATACAGATATTGGTGTAGATATTTCCATGTTCATACAGACAGCGGTGTAGATATTTCCATGTTCATACAGATAGCGATGTACATATTTCCATGTTCATCCAGTTGGCTGTGTAGACATATCCATGTTCATACAGATGGCGGTGGATATAATTCCATATTGATACAGATAGCGGTGTAGATATTTCCATGTTCATACAGATAGTGGTGTAGATATTTCCATGTTCATACAGATAGAGGGGCTGATATTTCCATGTTCATTCAGATAGTGGTGCTGATATTTCCATGTTTATACAGGTAACGGAGTTGATATTTCCATGTTCATACAGATAGCGGTGTAGATATTTCCATGTTTATACAGATAACTTTGAAGATGTATGCATGTTTACACAGATAGCGGTTTAGATATTTCCATGTTCAAACACATAGCGGTGTAGATACTTCCATGTTCATACAGATAGCGGTGCTGATATTTCCATGTTTATACAGGTAGCGGTGTGGATATTTCCATGTTTATACAGAGAGCGGTGTAGATATTTCCATTTTTATACAGATAGCGGTGTAGATATTTCCAAGTTCATAGAGATAGCAGTGTAGATAACTCCATCTTAATACAGATGTCGGTGTAGATATTTCCATGTTCATCCTGATGGCTGTGTAGACATATCCATGTTCATACAGATGGCGGTGAAGATACTTCCATGTTCATACAGATAGCGGTGTAGATATTTCCATGTTCATACTGATAGTGGTGTGGATATTTCCATGTTCATACAGATAGAGGGGCTGATATTTCCATGTTCATACAGATAGCGGTGCTGATATTTCCATGTCTATACAGGTAGCGGTGTAGATATTTCCATGTTTATACATATAGCGGTGTAGATATTTCCATGTTTATACAGATAGCGGTGTAGATATCTCCATGTTAGTACAGATGGCAGTGTAGATATTTATATGTTCCTACAGATTGCCGTGCAGATAATTCCATGTTCATACAGATGGCGGTGTAGATATTTCCATGTTCATACAGATAGCGGTGTAGTTATTTCCATGTGCAAAGAGATAGCTGTGTAGATATTTCCATGTATATGCAGATACCTGTGTAGATATTTCCATTTTCATGCAGATAGCGGTTTAGATATTTCCATGTTCAAACAGATAGCGGTGTAGATATTTCCATGTTCATACAGATAGTGGTGTAGATATTTCCATGTTTATACAGATAGCGGTGAAGATGTATGCATGTTTACACAGATAGCGGTGTAGATATTTCCATGGTCCCACAGATAGCGGTGTAGATATTTCCATGTTCATCCAGATGGCTGTGTAGACATATCCATGTTCATACAGATAGCGATGTAGACATTTCCATGTTCATACAGATAGTGATGTAGATATTTCCATGTTCATACAGATAGCGGTGTAGCTATTTCCATGTTCATACAGATAGCGGTGTAGATATTTCCATGTTCATACAGATAGCAGTGTAGATATTTCCATGTTCATACAGATGGCGCTGTAAATATATCCATTTTCATACAGATAGCGGTGTAGTTATTTCCATGTGTAAAGAGATAGCGGTGTAGATATTTCCGTGTTCATACAGATAGTGCTGTAGATATTTCCATGTTCATACAGAATGCGATGCAGCTATTTCCATGTTCATACAGATAGTGGTGTAGATATTTCCATGTTCACACAGATAGTGGTGTAGATATTTCCATGTTCATACACATAGAGGGGGTGATATTTCCATGTTCATACAGATAGCGGTGCTGATATTTCCATGTTTATACAGGTAGCGGTGTAGATATTTCCAAGTTTATACAGATAGCGGTGTAGACATTTCCATGTTTATACAGATAGCGGTGTAGATATTTCCATGTTTATACAGATAGCGGTGTAGATATCTCCATCTTAATACAGATGGCGGTGTAGATATTTATATGTTCATACAGAAGGCCGTGCAGATATTTCCATGTTCATACAGATGGCGGTGTAGATATTTCCATGTTCATACCGATAGCGGTTTAGTTATTTCCATGTGTAAAGAGATAGCTGTGTAGATATTTACTTGTATATGCAGATAGCTGTGTAGATATTTCCATTTTCATGCAGATAGCGGTTTAGATATTTCCATGTTCATACAGATAGCGGTGTAGATATATCCATGTTTATACAGATAGCGGTGAAGATGTATGCATGTTTAACCGGATAGCAGTGTAGATATTTCCATGTTCATACAGATAGGGGTGTAGATATTTCCATGTTCATACAGATAGTGCTGTAGGTATTTCTATGTTCATACAGATAGCAGTGCAGCTATATCCATGTTCATACAGATAGCGGTGTAGATATTTCCATGTTCGTACAGATAGCGGTGTAGATATTTCCATGTTCATACAGATAGCGGTGCTTATATTTCCATGTTTATAAAGGTAGCGGTGTAGATATTTCCATGTTTATACAGATAGCGGTGTAGATATTTCCATGTTTATACAGATAGCGGTGTAGATATCTCCATCTTAATACAGATGGCGGTGCAGATATTTCCATGTTCATACAGATGGCGGTGTAGATATTTCCATGTTTATAAAGATAGGGGTGTAGTTATTTCCAAGTGTAAAGAGATAGCTTTGTAGATATTTCCATGTATATGCAGATAGCTGTGTAGATATTTCCATTTTCATGCAGATAGTGGTTTAGATATTTCCATGTTCAAACAGATAGCGTTGTAGATATTTCCCTGTTCATACAGATAGTGGTGTAGATATTTCCATGTTTATACAGATAGCGGTTAAGATGTTTGCATGTTTACACAGATAGCGGTGTAGATATTTCCATGTTCATACAGAAAGCGGTGTAGATATTTCCATGTTCATCCAGATGGCTGTGTAGATATATCCATGTTCATCCAGATGTCGGTGAAGATATTTCCATTTTCGTACAGATAGCGGTGTAGATATTTCCATGTTCATACAGATATTGGTGTAGATATTTCCATGTTCATACAGATAGCGGTGTAGATATTTCCATGTTCATGCAGATAGCGGTGTAGATATTTCCATGTTCATACAGATGGCTGTGTAGATATACCCATGTTCATACAGATGGCGGTGAAGATACTTCCATGTTCATACAGATAGCGGTGTAGCTATTTCCATATTCATACAGATAGCGGTGTACATATTTCCATGTTCATCCAGATGGCTGTGTAGACACATCCATGTTCATACAGATGGCAGTGGAGATAATTCCATGTTCATACAGATAGCGGTGTAGATATTTCCATGTTCAAACAGATAGTGGTGTAGATATTTCCATGTTCATACAGATAGAGGGGCTGATATTTCCATGTTCATACTGATAGTGGTGCTGATATTTCCATGTTTATACAGGTAGCGGTGTAGATATTTCCATGTTCATACAGATAGCGGTGTAGATATTTCCATGTTTATACAGATAGCTTTGAAGATGTATGCATGTTTACACAGATAGCGGTTTAGATATTTCCATGTTCAAACAGATAGCGGTGTAGATATTTCCATGTTCATACAGAGAGCGGTGTAGATATTTCCATGTGTAAAGAGATAGCTTTGCAGATGTTTCCATGTATATGCAGATAGCTGTGTAGATATTTCCATTTTCATGCAGATAGCGGTGTAGATATTTCCATGTTCAAACAGATAGCGGTGTAGATATTTCCATGTTCATACAGATAGCGGTGTAGATATTTCAATGTTTATACAGATAGCGGTGAAGATGTTTGCATGTTTACACAGATAGCGGTGTAGATATTTCCATGTTCATACAGATAGCGGTGTAGATATTTCCAAGTTCATCCAGATGGGTGTGTAGATATATCCATGTTCATACAGATGGCGGTGAAGATATTTCCATGTTGGTTCAGATAGCGGTGTAGATATTTCCATGTTCATACAGATAGTGGTGTAGATATTTCCATGTTCATAGAGATAGAGGGGCTGATATTTCCATGTTCATACAGATAGCGGTGCTGATATTTCGATGTTTATACAGGTAGCGGTGTAGATATTTCCACGTTTATACAGATAGCGGTGTAGATATTTCCATGTTTATACAGATAGCGGTGTAGATATCTCCATCTTAATACAGATGGCGGTGTAGGTATTTATATGTTCATACAGATGGCCGTGCAGATATTTCCATGTTCATACAGATGGCAGTGTAAATATTTCCATGTTCATACAGATAGCGGTGTAGATATTTCCATGTGTAAAGAGATAGCGGTGTAGATATTAGCATGTATATGCAGATAGCTGTGTAGATATTTCCATTTTCATGCAGATATCGGTTTAGATATTTCCATGTTCATACAGATAGCGGTGTAGATATTTCCATGTTTATACAGATAGCGGTGAAGAAGTATGCATGTTTACACAGATAGCGGTGTAGCTATTTCCATGTTCATACAGGTAGTGGTGTATATATTTCCATGTTCATACAGATAGCGGTGTAGCTTTTTCCATGTTCATACAGATAGCGGTGTAGATATGTCCATCTTCGTACAGATAGCGGTGTAGATATTTCCATGTTCATACAGATAGCGGTGCTGATATTTCCATGTTTATACAGGTAGTGGAGTGGATATTTCCATGTTTATACAGATAGCGGTGTAGATATTTCCATTTTTATACGATAGCGGTGTAGATATTTCCAAGTTTATACAGATAGCGGTGTAGATATCTCCATCTTAATACAGATGGCGGTGTAGATATTTTTATGTTCATACAGATGGCGGTGCAGATATTTCCATGTTCATACAGATGGCGGTGTAGCTATTTCCATGTTCATATAGATAGCGTTGTAGCTATTTCCAAGTTCATGCAGATAGCGGTGTAGATATTTCCATGTTTATCCATATGACTGTGTAGATTTATCCATGTTCATACAGATGGTGGTGAAGATATTTCCATGTTCATACAGATAGCGGTGTAGATATTTCCATGTTCATCCAGATGGCTGTGTAGATATATCCATGTTCATACAGATGCCGGTGTAGATATTTCCATGTTCATACAGATAGCGGTGTAGTTATTTCCATGTGTAAAGAGATAGCTGTGTAGATATTTCCATGTATATGCAGATAGCTGTGTAGATATTTCCATTTTCATGCAGATAGAGGTGTATATACTTCCATCTTGAAACAGATAGCTGTGTAGATATTTCCATGTTCATAAAGATAGCGCTGTAGATATTTACATGTTTATACAGATAGCGGTGAAGATGTATGCATGTTTACACAGATAGCGGTGTGGATATTTCCATGTTCATCCAGACGGCTGTGTAGATATATCCATGTTCATACAGATAGCGGTGTAGATATTTCCATGTTCATACAGATAGCGGTGTAGATATTTCCATGTTCATACAGATAGCGGTGTAGATATTTCCATGTTTATACAGATAGCGGTGTAGATATTTCCATGTTTATACAGATAGCGGTGTAGATATCCCCATCTTAATAGAGATGGCGGCGTAGATGTTTATATGTTCCTACAGATGGCGGTGCAGATATTTCCATGTTCATACAGATGGCGGTGTAGATATTTCCATGTTCATACAGATAGCGGTGTTGTTATTTCCATGTGTAAAGAGATAGCTGTGTAGATATTTCCATGTATATGCAGATAGCAGTGTAGATATTTCCATTTTCATGCAGATAGCGGTGTAGATATTTCCATGTTCAAACAGATAGCAGTGTAGATATTTCCATGTTCATACAGATAGCGGTGCAGATATTTCCATGTTCATAGAGATAGCGGTGTAGATATTTCCATGTTCATCCAGACGGCTGTGTAGACATATCCATGTTCATACAGATGGCGGTGAAGATAACTCCATGTTCATACAGTAAGCGGTGAAGATATTTCCATGTTCATACAGATAGTGGTGTAGATATTTCCATGTTCGTACAGATAGCGGTGCAGGTATTTCCATGTTCATACAGATAGCGGTGTAGATATTTCCAAGTTCGTACAGATAGCGGTGTAGATATTTCCATGTTCATACAGATATCGGTGCTTATATTTCCATGTTTATACAGGTAGCGGTGTAGATACTTCCATGTTTATACAGATAGCGGTGTAGATATTTCCATGTTTATACAGATAGCGGTGTAGATATTTCCAAGTTTATACAGATAGCGGTGTAGATATCTCCATCTTAATACAGATGGCGGTGTAGTTATTTATATGTTCATACAGATGGTGGTGCAGATATTTCCATGTTTATAGAGATAGTGGTGTAGTTATTTCCATGTGTAAAGAGATAGCTGTGTAGATATTTCCATGTTCATACAGATAGTGGTGTAGATATTTCCATGTTCATACAGATAGTGGTGTAGCTATTTCCATGTTCTTACAGATAGCGGTGTAGATATTTCCATGTTTATACAGATAGTGATGTAGCTATTTCCATGTTCATACAGATAGCGGTGTAGATATTTCCATGTTCATCCAGATGGCTGTGTACACATATCCATGTTCACACAGATGGTGGTGAAGATAATTCCATGTTCATACAGATAGCGGTATAGATATTTCCATGTTCATACAGATAGTGGTGTAGATATTTCCATGTGTAAAGAGATAGCTTTGCAGATGTTTCCATGTATATGCAGATAGCTGTGTAGATATTTCCATTTTCATGCAGATAGCGGTGTAGATATTTCCATGTTCAAACAGATAGCGGTGTAGATATTTCCATGTTCATACAGATAGCGGTGTAGATATTTCCATGTTTATACAGATAGCGGTGAAGATGTTTGCATGTTTACACAGATAGCGGTGTAGATATTTCCATGTTCATACAGATAGCGGTGTAGATATTTCCAGGTTCATCAAGATGGGTGTGTAGATATATCCATGTTCATACAGATGGCGGTGAAGATATTTCCATGTTGGTACAGATAGCGGTGTAGATATTTCCATGTTCATACAGATAGTGGTGTAGATATTTCCATGTTCATAGAGATAGAGGGGCTGATATCTCCATGTTTATACAGATAGCGGTGCTGATATTTCGATGTTTATACAGGTAGCGGTGTAGATATTTCCACGTTTATACAGATAGCGGTGTAGATATTTCCATGTTTATACAGATAGCGGTGTAGATATCTCCATCTTAATACAGATGGCGGTGTAGGTATTTATATGTTCATACAGATGGCCGTGCAGATATTTCCATGTTCATGCAGATGGCAGTGTAAATATTTCCATGTTCACACAGATAGCGGTGTAGATATTTCCATGTGTAAAGAGATAGCGGTGTAGATATTACCATGTATATGCAGATAGCTGTGTACATATTTCCATTTTCATGCAGATATCGGTTTAGATATTTCCATGTTCAAACAGATAGCGGTGTAGATATTTCCATGTTCATACAGATAGCGGTGTAGATATTTCCATGTTTATACAGATAGCGGTGAAGAAGTATGCATGTTTACACAGATAGCGGTGTAGCTATTTCCATGTTCATACAGGTAGTGGTGTATATATTTCCATGTTCATACAGATAGCGGTGTAGCTATTTCCATGTTCATACAGATTGCGGTGTAGATATGTCCATGTTTATACAGGTAGCGGTGTTGATATTTCCATTTTTATACAGGTAGTGGAGTGGATATTTCCATGTTTATACAGATAGCGGTGTAGATATTTCCATGTTTATACAGATAGCGGTGTAGATATTTCCAAGTTTATACAGATAGCGGTGTAGATATCTCCATCTTAATACAGATGGCGGTGTAGTTATTTATATATTCATACAGATGGCGGTGCAGATATTTCCATGTTTATAGAGATAGTGGTGTAGTTATTTCCATGTGTAAAGAGATAGCTGTGTAGATATTTCCATGTTCATACAGATAGTGGTGTAGATATTTCCATGTTCATACAGATAGTGGTGTAGCTATTTCCATGTTCATACAGATAGCGGTGTAGATATTTCCATGTTCATCCAGATGGCTGTGTACACATATCCATGTTCACACAGATGGTGGTGAAGATAATTCCATGTTCATACAGATAGCGGTATAGATATTTCCATGTTCATACAGATAGTGGTGTAGATATTTCCATGTGTAAAGAGATAGCTTTGCAGATGTTTCCATGTATATGCAGATAGCTGTGTAGATATTTCCATTTTCATGCAGATAGCGGTGTAGATATTTCCATGTTCAAACAGATAGCGGTGTAGATATTTCCATGTTCATACAGATAGCGGTGTAGATATTTCAATGTTTATACAGATAGCGGTGAAGATGTTTGCATGTTTACACAGATAGCGGTGTAGATATTTCCATGTTCATACAGATAGCGGTGTAGATATTTCCAAGTTCATCCAGATGGGTGTGTAGATATATCCATGTTCATACAGATGGCGGTGAAGATATTTCCATGTTGGTTCAGATAGCGGTGTAGATATTTCCATGTTCATACAGATAGTGGTGTAGATATTTCCATGTTCATAGAGATAGAGGGGCTGATATTTCCATGTTCATACAGATAGCGGTGCTGATATTTCGATGTTTATACAGGTAGCGGTGTAGATATTTCCACGTTTATACAGATAGCGGTGTAGATATTTCCATGTTTATACAGATAGCGGTGTAGATATCTCCATCTTAATACAGATGGCGGTGTAGGTATTTATATGTTCATACAGATGGCCGTGTAGATATTTCCATGTTAATACAGATGGCAGTGTAAATATTTCCATGTTCATACAGATAGCGGTGTAGATATTTCCATGTGTAAAGAGATAGCGGTGTTGATATTAGCATGTATATGCAGATAGCTGTGTAGATATTTCCATTTTCATGCAGATATCGGTTTGGATATTTCCATGTTCAAACAGACAGCGGTGTAGATATTTCCATGTTCATACAGATAGCGGTGTAGCTTTTTCCATGTTCATACAGATAGCGGTGTAGATATGTCCATGTTCGTACAGATAGCGGTGTAGATATTTCCATGTTCATACAGATAGCGGTGCTGATATTTCCATGTTTATACAGGTAGTGGAGTGGATATTTCCATGTTTATACAGATAGCGGTGTAGATATTTCCATTTTTATACGATAGCGGTGTAGATATTTCCAAGTTTATACAGATAGCGGTGTAGATATCTCCATCTTAATACAGATGGTGGTGTAGATATTTTTATGTTCATACAGATGGCGGTGCAGATATTTCCATGTTCATACAGATGGCGGTGTAGCTATTTCCATGTTCATATAGATAGCGGTGTAGCTATTTCCAAGTTCATGCAGATAGCGGTGTAGATATTTCCATGTTTATCCATATGACTGTGTAGATTTATCCATGTTCATACAGATGGTGGTGAAGATATTTCCATGTTCATACAGATAGCGGTGTAGATATTTCCATGTTCATCCAGATGGCTGTGTAGATATATCCATGTTCATACAGATGCCGGTGTAGATATTTCCATGTTCATACAGATAGCGGTGTAGTTATTTCCATGTGTAAAGAGATAGCTGTGTAGATATTTCCATGTATATGCAGATAGCTGTGTAGATATTTCCATTTTCATGCAGATAGCGGTGTATATATTTCCATCTTCAAACAGATAGCTGTGTAGATATTTCCATGTTCATAAAGATAGCGGTGTAGATATTTACATGTTTATACAGATAGCGGTGAAGATGTATGCATGTTTAAACGGATAGCGGTGTGGATATTTCCATGTTCATCCAGACGGCTGTGTAGATATATCCATGTTCATACAGATAGCGGTGTAGATATTTCCATGTTCATACAGATAGCGGTGTAGATATTTCCATGTTCATACAGATAGCGGTGTAGATATTTCCATGTTTATACAGATAGCGGTGTAGATATTTCCATGTTTATACAGATAGCGGTGTAGATATCTCCATCTTAATAGAGATGGCGGCGTAGATGTTTATATGTTCCTACAGATGGCGGTGCAGATATTTCCATGTTCATACAGATGGCGGTGTAGATATTTCCATGTTCATACAGATAGCGGTGTTGTTATTTCCATGTGTAAAGAGATAGCTGTGTAGATATTTCCATGTATATGCAGATAGCAGTGTAGATATTTCCATTTTCATGCAGATAGCGGTGTAGATATTTCCATGTTCAAACAGATAGCGGTGTAGATATTTCCATGTTCATACAGATAGCGGTGCAGATATTTCCATGTTCATAGAGATAGCAGTGTAGATATTTCCATGTTCATCCAGACGGCTGTGTAGACATATCCATGTTCATACAGATGGCGGTGAAGATAACTCCATGTTCATACAGTAAGCGGTGAAGATATTTCCATGTTCATACAGATAGTGGTGTAGATATTTCCATGTTCGTACAGATAGCGGTGCAGGTATTTCCATGTTCATACAGATAGCGGTGTAGATATTTCCAAGTTCGTACAGATAGCGGTGTAGATATTTCCATGTTCATACAGATATCGGTGCTTATATTTCCATGTTTATACAGGTAGCGGTGTAGATACTTCCATGTTTATACAGATAGCGGTGTAGATATTTCCAAGTTTATACAGATAGCGGTGTAGATATCTCCATCTTAATACAGATGGCGGTGTAGTTATTTATATGTTCATACAGATGGTGGTGCAGATATTTCCATGTTTATAGAGATAGTGGTGTAGATATTTCCATGTGTAAAGAGATAGCTGTGTAGATATTTCCATGTTCATACAGATAGTGGTGTAGATATTTCCATGTTCATACAGATAGTGGTGTAGCTATTTCCATGTTCTTACAGATAGCGGTGTAGATATTTCCAAGTTTATACAGATAGTGGTGTAGCTATTTCCATGTTCATACAGATAGCGGTGTAGATATTTCCATGTTCATCCAGATGGCTGTGTACACATATCCATGTTCACACAGATGGTGGTGAAGATAATTCCATGTTCATACAGATAGCGGTATAGATATTTCCATGTTCATACAGATAGTGGTGTAGATATTTCCATGTGTAAAGAGATAGCTTTGCAGATGTTTCCATGTATATGCAGATAGCTGTGTAGATATTTCCATTTTCATGCAGATAGCGGTGTAGATATTTCCATGTTCAAACAGATAGCGGTGTAGATATTTCCATGTTCATACAGATAGCGGTGTAGATATTTCCATGTTTATACAGATAGCGGTGAAGATGTTTGCATGTTTACACAGATAGCGGTGTAGATATTTCCATGTTCATACAGATAGCGGTGTAGATATTTCCAGGTTCATCAAGATGGGTGTGTAGATATATCCATGTTCATACAGATGGCGGTGAAGATATTTCCATGTTGGTACAGATAGCGGTGTAGATATTTCCATGTTCATACAGATAGTGGTGTAGATATTTCCATGTTCATAGAGATAGAGGGGCTGATATCTCCATGTTTATACAGATAGCGGTGCTGATATTTCGATGTTTATACAGGTAGCGGTGTAGATATTTCCACGTTTATACAGATAGCGGTGTAGATATTTCCATGTTTATACAGATAGCGGTGTAGATATCTCCATCTTAATACAGATGGCGGTGTAGGTATTTATATGTTCATACAGATGGCCGTGCAGATATTTCCATGTTCATGCAGATGGCAGTGTAAATATTTCCATGTTCACACAGATAGCGGTGTAGATATTTCCATGTGTAAAGAGATAGCGGTGTAGATATTACCATGTATATGCAGATAGCTGTGTAGATATTTCCATTTTCATGCAGATATCGGTTTAGATATTTCCATGTTCAAACAGATAGCGGTGTAGATATTTCCATGTTCATACAGATAGCGGTGTAGATATTTCCATGTTTATACAGATAGCGGTGAAGAAGTATGCATGTTTACACAGATAGCGGTGTAGCTATTTCCATGTTCATACAGGTAGTGGTGTATATATTTCCATGTTCATACAGATAGCGGTGTAGCTATTTCCATGTTCATACAGATAGCGGTGTAGATATGTCCATGTTCGTACAGATAGCGGTGTAGATATTTCCATGTTCATACAGATAGCGGTGCTGATATTTCCATGTTTATACAGGTAGTGGAGTGGATATTTCCATGTTTATACAGATAGCGGTGTAGATATTTCCATTTTTATACGATAGCGGTGTAGATATTTCCAAGTTTATACAGATAGCGGTGTAGATATCTCCATCTTAATACAGATGGCGGTGTAGTTATTTATATGTTCATACAGATGGTGGTGCAGATATTTCCATGTTTATAGAGATAGTGGTGTAGTTATTTCCATGTGTTAAGAGATAGCTGTGTAGATATTTCCATGTTCATACAGATAGTGGTGTAGATATTTCCATGTTCATACAGATAGTGGTGTAGCTATTTCCATGTTCTTACAGATAGTGGTGTAGATATTTCCATGTTCATACAGATAGTGGTGTAGCTATTTCCATGTTCATACAGATAGCGGTGTAGATATTTCCATGTTCATCCAGATGGCTGTGTACACATATCCATGTTCACACAGATGGTGGTGAAGATAATTCCATGTTCATACAGATAGCGGTATAGATATTTCCGTGTTCATACAGATAGTGGTGTAGATATTTCCATGTGTAAAGAGATAGCTTTGCAGATGTTTCCATGTATATGCAGATAGCTGTGTAGATATTTCCATTTTCATGCAGATAGCGGTGTAGATATTTCCATGTTCAAACAGATAGCGGTGTAGATATTTCCATGTTCATACAGATAGCGGTGTAGATATTTCCATGTTTATACAGATAGCGGTGAAGATGTTTGCATGTTTACACAGATAGCGGTGTAGATATTTCCATGTTCATACAGATAGCGGTGTAGATATTTCCAGGTTCATCAAGATGGGTGTGTAGATATATCCATGTTCATACAGATGGCGGTGAAGATATTTCCATGTTGGTACAGATAGCGGTGTAGATATTTCCATGTTCATACAGATAGTGGTGTAGAAATTTCCATGTTCATAGAGATAGAGGGGCTGATATCTCCTTGTTCATACAGATAGCGGTGCTGATATTTCGATGTTTATACAGGTAGCGGTGTAGATATTTCCACGTTTATACAGATAGCGGTGTAGATATTTCCATGTTTATACAGATAGCGGTGTAGATATCTCCATCTTAATACAGATGGCGGTGTAGGTATTTATATGTTCATACAGATGGCCGTGCAGATATTTCCATGTTCATACAGATGGCAGTGTAAATATTTCCATGTTCACACAGATAGCGGTGTAGATATTTCCATGTGTAAAGAGATAGCGGTGTAGATATTACCATGTATATGCAGATCGCTGTGTAGATATTTCCATTTTCATGCAGATATCGGTTTAGATATTTCCATGTTCAATCAGATAGCGGTGTAGATATTTCCATGTTCATACAGATAGCGGTGTAGATATTTCCATGTTTATACAGATAGCAGTGAAGAAGTATGCATGTTTACACAGATAGCGGTGTAGCTATTTCCAAGTTCATACAGGTAGTGGTGTATATATTTCCATGTTCATACAGATAGCGGTGTAGCTATTTCCATGTTCATACATATAGCGGTGTAGATATGTCCATGTTCGTACAGATAGCGGTGTAGATATTTCCATGTTCATACAGATAGCGGTGCTGATATTTCCATGTTTATACAGGTAGTGGAGTGGATATTTCCATGTTTATACAGATAGCGGTGTAGATATTTCCATTTTTATACGATAGCGGTGTAGATATTTCCAAGTTTATACAGATAGCGGTGTAGATATCTCCATCTTAATACAGATGGCGGTGTAGATATTTTTATGTTCATACAGATGGCGGTGCAGATATTTCCATGTTCATATAAATAGCGGTGTAGCTATTTCCAAGTTCATGCAGATAGCGGTGTAGATATTTCCATGTTTATCCATATGACTGTGTAGATTTATCCATGTTCATACAGATGGTGGTGAAGATATTTCCATGTTCATACAGATAGCGGTGTAGATATTTCCATGTTCATCCAGATGGCTGTGTAGATATATCCATGTTCATACAGATGCCGGTGTAGATATTTCCATGTTCATACAGATAGCGGTGTAGTTATTTCCATGTGTAAAGAGATAGCTGTGTAGATATTTCCATGTATATGCAGATAGCTGTGTAGATATTTCCATTTTCATGCAGATAGCGGTGTATATATTTCCATCTTCAAACAGATAGCTGTGTAGATATTTCCATGTTCATAAAGATAGCGGTGTAGATATTTACATGTTTATACAGATAGCGGTGAAGATGTATGCATGTTTACACAGATAGCGGTGTGGATATTTCCATGTTCATCCAGACGGCTGTGTAGATATATCCATGTTCATACAGATAGCGGTGTAGATATTTCCATGTTCATACAGATAGCGGTGTAGATATTTCCATGTTCATACTGATAGCGGTGTAGATATTTCCATGTTTATACAGATAGCGGTGTAGATATTTCCATGTTTATACAGATAGCGGTGTAGATATCTCCATCTTAATAGAGATGGCGGCGCAGATATTTATATGTTCCTACAGATGGCGGTGCAGATATTTCCATGTTCATACAGATGGCGGTGTAGATATTTCCATGTTCATACAGATAGCGGTGTTGTTATTTCCATGTGTAAAGAGATAACTGTGTAGATATTTCCATGTATATGCAGATAGCAGTGTAGATATTTCCATTTTCATGCAGATAGCGGTGTAGATATTTCCATGTTCAAACAGATAGCGGTGTAGATATTTCCATGTTCATACAGATAGCGGTGCAGATATTTCCATGTTCACAGAGATAGCGGTGTAGATATTTCCATGTTCATCCAGACGGCTGTGTAGACATATCCATGTTCATACAGATGGCGGTGAAGATAACTCCATGTTCATACAGTAAGCGGTGAAGATATTTCCATGTTCATACAGATAGTGGTGCAGATATTTCCATGTTCGTACAGATAGCGGTGCAGGTATTTCCATGTTCATACAGATAGCGGTGTAGATATTTCCAAGTTCGTACAGATAGCGGTGTAGATATTTCCATGTTCATACAGATATCGGTGCTTATATTTCCATGTTTATACAGGTAGCGGTGTAGATACTTCCATGTTTATACAGATAGCGGTGTAGATATTTCCATGTTTATACAGATAGCGGTGTAGATATTTCCAAGTTTATACAGATAGCGGCTTAGATATCTCCATCTTAATACAGATGGCGGTGTAGTTATTTATATGTTCATACAGATGGAGGTGCAGATATTTCCATGTTTATAGAGATAGTGCTGTAGTTATTTCCATGTGTAAAGAGATAGCTGTGTAGATATTTCCATGTTCATACAGATAGTGGTGTAGATATTTCCATGTTCATACAGATAGTGGTGTAGCTATTTCCATGTTCTTACAGATAGCGGTGTAGATATTTCCATGTTCATCCAGATGGCTGTGTACACATATCCATGTTCACACAGATGGTGGTGAAGATAATTCCATGTTCATACAGATAGCGGTATAGATATTTCCGTGTTCATACAGATAGTGGTGTAGATATTTCCATGTGTAAAGAGATAGCTTTGCAGATGTTTCCATGTATATGCAGATAGCTGTGTAGATATTTCCATTTTCATGCAGATAGTGGTGTAGATATTTCCATGTTCAAACAGATAGCGGTGTAGATATTTCCATGTTCATACGGATAGCGGTGTAGATATTTCCATGTTTATACAGATAGCGGTGAAGATGTTTGCATGTTTACACAGATAGCGGTGAAGGTATTTCCATGTTCATACAGATAGCGGTGAAGATGTTTGCATGTTTACACAGATAGCGGTGTAGATATTTCCATGTTCATACGGATAGCGGTGTAGATATTTCCAGGTTCATCCAGATGGGTGTGTAGATATATCCATGTTCATACAGATGGCGGTGAAGATATTTCTATGTTGGTACAGATAGCGGTGTAGATATTTCCATGTTCATACAGATAGTGGTGTAGATATTTCCATGTTCATAGAGATAGAGGGGCTGATATCTCCATGTTCATACAGATAGCGGTGCTGATATTTCGATGTTTATACAGGTAGCGGTGTAGATATTTCCACGTTTATGCAGATAGCGGTGTAGATATTTCCATGTTTATACAGATAGCGGTGTAGAAACCTCCATCTTAATACAGATGGCGGTGTAGATATTTATATGTTCATACAGATGGCGGTGCAGATATTTCCATTTTCATACAGATGTCGGTGAAGATATTTCCATGTTTATACAGATAGCGGTGTAGATATTTCCATTTTTATACGATAGCGGTGTAGATATTTCCAAGTTTACACAGATAGCGGTGTAGATATCTCCATCTTAATACAGATGGCGGTGTAGATATTTATATGTTCTTACAGATGGCGGTGCAGATATTTCCATGTTCATACAGATGGCGGTGTAGCTATTTCCATGTTCGTATAGATAGCGGTGTAGCTATTTCCATGTTCATGCAGATAGCGGTGTAGATATTTCCATGTTTCTCCATATGACTGTGTAGATTTATCCATGTTCATACAGATGGCGGTGAAGATATTTCCATGTTCATACAGATAGCGGTGTAGATATTTCCATGTTCATCCAGATGGCTGTGTAGATATATCCATGTTCATACAGATGCCGGTGTAGATATTTCCATGTTCATACAGATAGCGGTGTAGTTATTTCCATGTGTAAAGAGATAGCTGTGTAGATATTTCCATGTATATGCAGATAGCTGTGTAGATATTTCCATTTTCATGCAGATAGCGGTGTATATATTTCCATCTTCAAACAGATAGCTGTGTAGATATTTCCATGTTCATAAAGATAGCGGTGAAGATATTTACATGTTTATACAGATAGCGGTGAAGATCTATGCATGTTTACACAGATAGCGGTGTGGATATTTCCATGTTCATCCAGACGGCTGTGTAGATATATCCATGTTCATACAGATAGCGGTGTAGATATTTCCATGTTCATACAGATAGCGGTGTAGATATTTCCATGTTCATACAGATAGCGGTGTAGATATTTCCATGTTTATACAGATAGCGGTGTAGATATTTCCATGTTTATACAGATAGCGGTGTAGATATCTCCATCTTAATAGAGATGGCGGCGTAGATATTTATATGTTCCTACAGATGGCGGTGCAGATATTTCCATGTTCATACAGATGCCGGTGTAGATATTTCCATGTTCATTCAGATAGCGGTGTAGATATTTCCATGTGTAAAGAGATAGCGGTGTAGATATTTCCATTTATATGCAGATAGCTGTGTAGATAATTCCATTTTCATGCAGATAACGGTTTAGATATTTCCATGTTCAGATAGCGGTGTAGATATTTCCATGTTCATACAGATAGCGGTGTAGATATTTCCATGTTTATACAGATAGCGGTGAAGATGTATGCATGTTTACACAGATAGCGGTTTAGATATTTCCATGTTCAAACAGATAGCGGTGTAGATATTTCCATGTTCACACAGATAGCGGTGATGATATTTCCATGTTTATACAGGTAGCGGTGTGGATATTTCCATGTTTATACAGATAGCAGTGTAGAAATTTCCATTTTTATACAGATAGCGGTGTAGATATTTCCAAGTTTATACAGATAGCGGTGTAGATAACTCCATCTTAATACAGATGTCGGTGTAGATATTTCCATGTTCCTCCAGATGGCTGTGTAGACATATCCATGATCATACAGATGGCGGTGAAGATACTTCCATGTTCATACAGATAGCGGTGTAGACATTTCCATGTTCATACAGATAGCGGTGTAGATATTTCCATGTTCATACAGATAGTGGTGTAGCTATTTCCATGTTCATACAGATAGCGGTGTAGATATTTCCATGTTCGTACAGATAGCAGTGTAGATATTTCCATGTTCATACAGATAGCGGTGCTGATATTTCCATGTTAGTACAGGTAGCGGTGCAGATATTTCCATGTTTATACAGACAGCGGTGTAGATATTTCCATGTTTATACAGGTAGAGGTGTAGATATTTCCAGGTTTATACAGATAGCGGTGTAGATATCTCCATCTTAATACAGATGGCGGTGTAGTTATTTATATGTTCATACAGATGGCGGTGCAGATATTTCCATGTTCATACTGATGGCGGTGTGGATATTTGCATGTTCATACAGATGGCGGTATAGCTATTTCCATGTTCATGGAGATAGCTGTGTAGATATTTTCATGTTCATCCAGATGGCTGTGTAGGGATATTCATGTTCATACAGATGGCGGTGAAGATATTTCCATGTTCATACAGATAGCGGTGCTGATATTTCCATGTTTATACAGGTAGCGGTGTAGATATTTCCAGGTTTATACAGATAGCGGTGTAGACATTTCCATGTTTATACAGATAGCGATGTAGATATTTCCATGTTTATACAGATAGTGGTGTAGATATCTCCATCTTAATACAGATGGCGGTGAAGATATTTCCATGTTCATACAGATAGCGGTGTAGATATTTCCATGTTCATACAGATAGTGGTGTAGATATTTCCATGTTCATACAGATAGAGGGGGTGATATTTCAATGTTCATACAGATAGCGGTGCTGATATTTCCATGTTTATACAGGTAGCGGTGTAGATATTTCCAAGTTAATACAGATAGCGGTGTAGACATTTCCATGTTTATACAGATAGCGGTGTAGATATTTCCATGTTTATACAGATAGCAGTGTAGATATCTCCATCTTAATACAGATGGCGGTGTAGATATTTATATGTTCATACAGAAGGCCGTGCAGATATTTCCATGTTCATACAGATGGCGGTGTAGATATTTCCATGTTCATACCGATAGCGGTTTAGTTATTTCCATGTGTAAAGAGATAGCTGTGTAGATATTTCCATGTATATGCAGATAGCTGTGTAGATATTTCCATTTTCATGCAGATAGCGGTGTAGATATTTCCATGACCATCCAGATGGCTGTGTAGATATATCCATGTTCATACAGATAGGGGTGTAGATATTTCCATGTTCATACAGATAGTGCTGTAGGTATTTCTATGTTCATACAGATAGCAGTGCAGCTATTTCCATGTTCATACAGATAGCGGTGTAGATATTTCCATGTTCGTACAGATAGCGGTGTAGATATTTCCATGTTCATACAGATAGCTGTGCTTATATTTCCATGTTTATATAGGTAGCGGTGTAGATATTTCCATGTTTATACAGATAGCGGTGTAGATATTTCCATGTTTATACAGATAGCGGTGTAGATATTTCCAAGTTTATACAGATAGCGGTGTAGATATCTCCATCTTAATACAGATGGCGGTGTAGATATTTATATGTTCATACAGATGGCGGTGCAGATATTTCCATGTTCATAAAGATGGCGGTGTAGATATTTCCATGTTTATAGAGATAGTGGTGTAGTTATTTCCATGTGTAAAGAGATAGCTTTGTAGATATTTCCATGTATATGCAGATAGCTGTGTAGATATTTCCATGTTCATGCAGATAGTGGTGTAGATATTTCCATGTTTATACAGATAGCGGTGAAGATGTTTGCATGTTTACACAGATAGCGGTGTAGATATTTCCATGTTCATACGGATAGCGGTGTAGATAAAATGTTCATCCAGATGGCTGTGTAGATTTATCCATGTTCATCCAGATGGCGGTGAAGATATTTCCATGTTCGTACAGATAGCGGTGTAGATATTTCCATGTTCATACAGATATTGGTGTAGATATTTCCATGTTCATACAGACAGCGGTGTAGATATTTCCATGTTCATACAGATAGCGATGTACATATTTCCATGTTCATCCAGATGGCTGTGTAGACATATCCATGTTCATACAGATGGCGGTGGATATAATTCCATATTGATACAGATAGCGGTGTAGATATTTCCATGTTCATACAGATAGTGGTGTAGATATTTCCATGTTCATACAGATAGAGGGGCTGATATTTCCATGTTCATTCAGATAGTGGTGCTGATATTTCCCTGTTTATACAGGTAACGGAGTTGATATTTCCATGTTCATACAGATAGCGGTGTAGATATTTCCATGTTTATACAGATAACTTTGAAGATGTATGCATGTTTACACAGATAGCGGTTTAGATATTTCCATGTTCAAACACATAGCGGTGTAGATACTTCCATGTTCATACAGATAGCGGTGCTGATATTTCCATGTTTATACAGGTAGCGGTGTGGATATTTCCATGTTTATACAGAGAGCGGTGTAGATATTTCCATTTTTATACAGATAGCGGTGTAGATATTTCCAAGTTCATAGAGATAGCAGTGTAGATAACTCCATCTTAATACAGATGTCGGTGTAGATATTTCCATGTTCATCCTGATGGCTGTGTAGACATATCCATGTTCATACAGATGGCGGTGAAGATACTTCCATGTTCATACAGATAGCGGTGTAGATATTTCCATGTTCATACAGATAGTGGTGTGGATATTTCCATGTTCATACAGATAGAGGGGCTGATATTTCCATGTTCATACAGATAGCGGTGCTGATATTTCCATGTCTATACAGGTAGCGGTGTAGATATTTCCATGTTTATACATATAGCGGTGTAGATATTTCCATGTTTATACAGATAGCGGTGTAGATATCTCCATGTTAGTACAGATGGCAGTGTAGATATTTATATGTTCCTACAGATTGCCGTGCAGATAATTCCATGTTCATACAGATGGCGGTGTAGATATTTCCATGTTCATACAGATAGCGGTGTAGTTATTTCCATGTGCAAAGAGATAGCTGTGTAGATATTTCCATGTATATGCAGATACCTGTGTAGATATTTCCATTTTCATGCAGATAGCGGTTTAGATATTTCCATGTTCAAACAGATAGCGGTGTAGATATTTCCATGTTCATACAGATAGTGGTGTAGATATTTCCATGTTTATACAGATAGCGGTGAAGATGTATGCATGTTTACACAGATAGCGGTGTAGATATTTCCATGGTCCCACAGGTAGCGGTGTAGATATTTCCATGTTCATCCAGATGGCTGTGTAGACATATCCATGTTCATACAGATAGCGATGTAGACATTTCCATGTTCATACAGATAGTGATGTAGATATTTCCATGTTCATACAGATAGCGGTGTAGCTATTTCCATGTTCATACAGATAGCGGTGTAGATATTTCCATGTTCATACAGATAGCGGTGTAGATATTTCCATGTTCATACAGATGGCGCTGTAAATATATCCATTTTCATACAGATAGCGGTGTAGTTATTTCCATGTGTAAAGAGATAGCGGTGTAGATATTTCCGTGTTCATACAGATAGTGCTGTAGATATTTCCATGTTCATACAGAATGCGATGCAGCTATTTCCATGTTCATACAGATAGTGGTGTAGATATTTCCATGTTCACACAGATAGTGGTGTAGATATTTCCATGTTCATACACATAGAGGGGGTGATATTTCCATGTTCATACAGATAGCGGTGCTGATATTTCCATGTTTATACAGGTAGCGGTGTAGATATTTCCAAGTTTATACAGATAGCGGTGTAGACATTTCCATGTTTATACAGATAGCGGTGTAGATATTTCCATGTTTATACAGATAGCGGTGTAGATATCTCCATCTTAATACAGATGGCGGTGTAGATATTTATATGTTCATACAGAAGGCCGTGCAGATATTTCCATGTTCATACAGATGGCGGTGTAGATATTTCCATGTTCATACCGATAGCGGTTTAGTTATTTCCATGTGTAAAGAGATAGCTGTGTAGATATTTACTTGTATATGCAGATAGCTGTGTAGATATTTCCATTTTCATGCAGATAGCGGTTTAGATATTTCCATGTTCATACAGATAGCGGTGTAGATATATCCATGTTTATACAGATAGCGGTGAAGATGTATGCATGTTTAACCGGATAGCAGTGTAGATATTTCCATGTTCATACAGATAGGGGTGTAGATATTTCCATGTTCATACAGATAGTGCTGTAGGTATTTCTATGTTCATACAGATAGCAGTGCAGCTATATCCATGTTCATACAGATAGCGGTGTAGATATTTCCATGTTCGTACAGATAGCGGTGTAGATATTTCCATGTTCATACAGATAGCGGTGCTTATATTTCCATGTTTATAAAGGTAGCGGTGTAGATATTTCCATGTTTATACAGATAGCGGTGTAGATATTTCCATGTTTATACAGATAGCGGTGTAGATATCTCCATCTTAATACAGATGGCGGTGTAGATATTTATATGTTCATACAGATGGCGGTGCAGATATTTCCATGTTCATACAGATGGCGGTGTAGATATTTCCATGTTTAAAAAGATAGGGGTGTAGTTATTTCCAAGTGTAAAGAGATAGCTTTGTAGATATTTCCATGTATATGCAGATAGCTGTGTAGATATTTCCATTTTCATGCAGATAGTGGTTTAGATATTTCCATGTTCAAACAGATAGCGTTGTAGATATTTCCCTGTTTATACAGATAGTGGTGTAGATATTTCCATGTTTATACAGATAGCGGTTAAGATGTTTGCATGTTTACACAGATAGCGGTGTAGATATTTCCATGTTCATACAGAAAGCGGTGTAGATATTTCCATGTTCATCCAGATGGCTGTGTAGATATATCCATGTTCATCCAGATGTCGGTGAAGATATTTCCATTTTCGTACAGATAGCGGTGTAGATATTTCCATGTTGATACAGATATTGGTGTAGATATTTCCATGTTCATACAGATAGCGGTGTAGATATTTCCATGTTCATGCAGATAGCGGTGTAGATATTTCCATGTTCATACAGATGGCTGTGTAGATATACCCATGTTCATACAGATGGCGGTGAAGATACTTCCATGTTCATACAGATAGCGGTGTAGCTATTTCCATATTCATACAGATAGCGGTGTACATATTTCCATGTTCATCCAGATGGCTGTGTAGACACATCCATGTTCATACAGATGGCAGTGGAGATAATTCCATGTTCATACAGATAGCGGTGTAGATATTTCCATGTTCAAACAGATAGTGGTGTAGATATTTCCATGTTCATACAGATAGAGGGGCTGATATTTCCATGTTCATACTGATAGTGGTGCTGATATTTCCATGTTTATACAGGTAGCGGTGTAGATATTTCCATGTTCATACAGATAGCGGTGTAGATATTTCCATGTTTATACAGATAGCTTTGAAGATGTATGCATGTTTACACAGATAGCGGTTTAGATATTTCCATGTTCAAACAGATAGCGGTGTAGATATTTCCATGTTCATACAGATAGCGGTGCTGATATTTCCATGTTTATACAGGTAGCGGTGTGGATATTTCCATGTTTATACAGATAGCGGTGTAGATATTTCCATTTTTATACGATAGCGGTGTAGATATTTCCAAGTTTATACAGATAGCAGTGTAGATATCTCCATCTTAATACAGATGGCGGTGTAGTTATTTATATGTTCATACAGATGGCGGTGCAGATATTTACATGTTTATAGAGATAGTGGTGAAGTTATTTCCATGTGTAAAGAGATAGCTGTGTAGATATTTCCATGTTCATACAGATAGTCTTGTAGATATTTCCATGTTCATACAGATAGCTGTGTAGCTATTTCCATGTTCATCCAGATGGCTGTGTACACATATCCATGTTCACACAGATGGTGGTGAAGATAATTCCATGTTCATACAGATAGCGGTATAGATATTTCCATGTTCATACAGATAGTGGTGTAGATATTTCCATGTGTAAAGAGATAGCTTTGCAGATGTTTCCATGTATATGCAGATAGCTGTGTAGATATTTCCATTTTCATGCAGATAGCGGTGTAGATATTTCCATGTTCAAACAGATAGCGGTGTAGATATTTCCATCTTCATACAGATAGCGGTGTAGATATTTCCATGTTTATGCAGATAGCGGTGAAGATGTTCGCATGTTTACACAGATAGCGGTGTAGATATTTCCATGTTCATACAGATAGCGGTGTAGATATTTCCAGGTTCATCCAGATGGGTGTGTAGATATATCCATGTTCATACAGATGGCGGTGAAGATATTTCCATGTTGGTACAGATAGCGGTGTAGATATTTCCATGTTCATACAGATAGTGGTGTAGATATTTCCATGTTCATAGAGATAGAGGGGCTGATATTTCCATGTTCATACAGATAGCGGTGCTGATATTTCCACGTTTATACAGGTAGCGGTGTAGATATTTTCACGTTTATACAGATAGCGGTGTAGATATTTCCATGTTTATACAGATAGCGGTGTAGATATCTCCATCTTAATACAGATGGCGGTGTAGGTATTTATATGTTCATACAGATGGCCGTGCAGATATTTCCATGTTCATACAGATGGCAGTGTAAATATTTCCATGTTCATACAGATAGCGGTGTAGATATTTCCATGAATAAAGAGATAGCGGTGTAGATATTACCATGTATATGCAGATAGCTGTGTATATATTTCCATTTTCATGCAGATATCGGTTTAGATATTTCCATGTTCAAACAGATAGCGGTGTAGATATTTCCATGTTCATACAGATAGTGGTGTAGATATTTCCATGTTTATACAGATAGCGGTGAAGAAGTATGCATGTTTACACAGATAGCGGTGTAGCTATTTCCATGTTCATACAGATAGTGGTGTAGATATTTCCATGTTCATACAGATAGCGGTGTAGCTATTTCCATGTTCATACAGATAGCGGTGTAGATATGTCCATGTTCGTACAGACAGCGGTGTAGATATTTCCATGTTCATACAGATAGCGGTGCTGATATTTCCATGTTTATACAGGTAGCGGTGTGGATATTTCCATGTTTATACAGATAGTGGTGTAGATATTTCCATTTTTATACGATAGCGGTGTAGATATTTCCAAGTTTATACAGATAGCAGTGTAGATATCTCCATCTTAATACAGACGGCGGTGTAGATATTTATATGTTCATACAGATGGCGGTGCAGATATTTCCATGTTCATACAGATGGCGGTGTAGCTATTTCCATGTTCATATAGATAGCGGTGTAGCTATTTCCACGTTCATGCAGATAGCGGTGTAGATATTTCCATGTTTATCCATATGACTGTGTAGATTTATCCATGTTCATAGAGATGGCGGTGAAGATATTTCCATGTTCATACAGATAGCTGTGTAGATTTTTCCATGTTCATACAGATAGTGGTGTAGATATTTCCATGCTCATACAGATAGCGGTGTAGCTATTTCCATGTTCATCCAGATGGCTGTGTAGACATATCCATGTTCATACAGATGGCGGTGAAGATATTTCCATGTTCATACAGATAGCGGTGTAGATATTTCCATGTTCATATAGATGGCTGTGTAGATATATCCATGTTCATACAGATGGCGAAGATATTTCCATGTTCATACAGATAGCCGTGTAGATATTTCCATGTTCATACAGATAGCGGTGTAGATATTTCCATGTTCATACTGATAGCGGTGCTGATATTTCCATGTTTATACAGGTAGCGGTGTAGATATTTCAATGTCTATACAGATAGCGGTGTAGATATTTCCATGTTTATACAGATAGCGGTGTAGATATTTCCATGTTTATACAGATAGCATTGTAGATATCTCCTTCTTAATACTGATGGCGGTGTAAATATTTATATGTTCATACAGATGGCGGTGCAGATATTTCCATGTTCGTACAGATGGCGGTGTAGATATTTCCATGTTCATATAGATGGCTGTGTAGATATATCCATGTTCATACAGATGGCGAAGATATTTCCATGTTCATACAGACAGCGGTGTAGATATTTCCATGTTCATACAGATAGCTGTGTAGATATTTCCATGTATATGCAGATAGCAGTGTAGGTATTTCCATTTTCATGCAGATAGCGGTGTAGATATTTCCATGTTCAAACAGATAGCGGTGTAGATATATCCATGTTCATACAGATAGCGGTGTAGATATTTCCATGTTCATACAGATAGCGGTGTAGATATTTCCATGTTCGTACAGATAGCAGTGAAGATGCTTGCATGTTTGCACAGATAGCGGTGTAGATATTTCCATGTTCATCCAGATGGCTGTGTAGATATATCCATGTTCATACAGGTAGCGGTGTAGCTATTTCCACGTTCATACAGATAGCGGTGTAGATATTTCCATGTTTATACAGATAGCGGTGAAGATGTATGCATGTTTACACAGATAGCGGTGTAGATATTTCCAGGTTAATACATATAGCGGTGTAGATATTACCATGTTCATCCAGATGGCTGTGTAGATATATCCATGTTCATACATATAGTTGTGTAGATATTTCCATGTTCATACAGATAGTGGTGTAGATATTTCCATGCTCATACAGATAGCGGTGTAGCTATTTCCATGTTCATATAGATAGCGGTGTAGATATTTCCATGTTCATGGAGATAGCGGTTTAGATATTTCCATGTTCATACAGATAGCGGTGCTCATATTTCCAAGTTTATACAGATAGCGGTGAAGATATCTCCATCTTAATACAGATGGCGGTGTAGATATTTATATGTTCATACAGATGGCGGTGCAGTTATTTCCATGTTCATACAGATGGCGGTGTAGATATTTCCATGTTTATAGAGATAGCGGTTTAGTTATTTCCATGTGTATAGAGATAGCTTTGTAGATATTTCCATGTATATGCAGATAGTTGTGTAGATATATCTATTTTCATGCAGATAGCGGTTTAGATATTTCCATGTTCAAACAGATAGAGGTGTAGATATTTCCATGTTCATACAGATAGCGGTGTAGATATTTCCATGTTTATACAGATAGCGGTGAAGATGTATGCATGTTTAGACAGATAGCGGTGTAGATATTTCCATGTTCATACAGATCGCAGTGTAGATATTTCCATGTTCATCCAGATGGCTGTGTAGACATATCCATGTTAATACAGATGGCGGTGAAGATATTTCCATGTTCATACAGATAGCGGTGTAGATATTTCCATCTTCATTCAGATAGCGGTGTAGATATTTCCATGTTCATCCGGATGGCTCTGTAGATATATCCATGTTCATACAGATGGCGGTGAAGATATTTCCATCTTCATACAGATAGCGGTGTAGATATTTCCATGTTCATACAGATAGCGGTGTAGATATTTCCATGTTCATACAGATAGCGGTGTAGCTATTTCCATGTTCATAAAGATAGTGGTGTAGATATTTCCATGTTCATCCAGATGGCTGTGTAGATATATCCATGTTCATACAGATGGCGGTGAAGATATTTCCATGTTCATACAGAAAGCGGTGTAGAGATTTCCATGTTCATACAGATAGCGGTGTAGATATTTCCATGTTCATACAGATAGCGGTGTAGCTATTTCCAAGTTGATACAGATAGCGGTGTAGATATTTCCATGTTCATACAGATAGCGGTGTAGATATTTCCATGTTCATACAGATAGCGGTGTAGATATTTCCTGGTTTATACAGATAGCTGTGTAGATATTTCCAGGTTTATACAGATATCGGTGTAGATATCTCCATCTTAATACAGATGGCGGTGTAGATATTTATATGTTCATACAGATGGCGGTGCAGATGTTTCCATGTTCATACAGATGGCGGTGTAGGTATTTCCATGTTTATAGAGATAGCGGTGTAGTTATTTCCATGTGTAAAGAGATAGCTTTGTAGATATTTCCATGTATATGCAGATAGCTGTGTAGATATTTCCATTTTCATGCAGATAGCAGTGTAGATATTTCCATGTTCAAACAGATAGCGGTGTAGATATTTCCATGTTCATACAGATAACGGTGTAGATATTTCCATGTTTATACAGATAGTGGTGAAGATGTATGCATGTTTACACAGATAGCAGTGTAGCTATTTCCATGTTCATAAAGATAGCGGTGTAGATATTTCCATGTTCATCCAGATGGCTGTGTAGATATATCCATGTTCATACAGATGGCGGAGAAGATATTTCCATGTTCATACAGATAGCTGTGTAGATATTTCCATGTTCATACAGATAGTGGTGTAGATATTTCCATGTTCATACAGATAGCGGTGTAGGTATTTCCATGTTCATACAGATAGCGGTGTAGATATTTCCATGTTCATCCAGATGGCTGTGTAGATATATCCATGTTCATACAGATGGTGGTGAAGATATTTCCATGTTCATACAGATAGCGGTGTAGATATTTCCATGTTCATACAGATAGCTGTGTAGATATTTCCATGTTCATACAGATAGCGGTGTAGGTATTTCCATGTTTATACAGATAGCGGTGTAGATATCTCCATCTTAATACAGATGGCCGTGTAGATATTTATATGTTCATGCAGATGGCGATGCAGGTATTTCCATGTTCTTACAGATGGCAGTGTAGATATTTCCATGTTCATACAGATAGCGGTGTAGTTATTTCCATGTGTAAAGAGATAGCTGTGTAGCTATTTCCATGTATATGCAGATAGCTCTGTAGATATTTCCATTTTCATGCAGATAGCGGTGTAGATATTTCCATGTTCATACAGATAGCGGTGTAGATATTTCCATGTTCATCCAGATGGCTGTGAAGATATATCGATGTTCATACAGATAGCAGTGTGGATATTTCCATGTTCATACGGACGGCTTTGTAGATATATCCATGTTCATACAGATAGCGGTGTAGATATTTCCATGTTCATACAGATAGTGGTGTAGATATTTCCGTGTTCATACAGATAGCGGTGTAGATATTTCCATGTTCATACAGATAGCGGTGTAGGTATTTCCATGTTCATACAGATAGCGGTGCTGATATTTCCATGTTTATACCGGTAGCGGTGTAGATATTTCCATGTTTATACAGATAGCGGTGTAGATATTTCCATGTTTATACACATAGCGGTGTAGATATTTCCAGGTTTATACATATAGCGGTGTAGATATCTCCATCTTAATATAGATGGCGGTGTAGATATTTATATGTTCATACAGATGGCGGTGCAGATATTTCCATGTTCATACAGATGGCGGTGTAGATATTTCCATGTTTATAGAGATAGCGGTGTAGTTATTTCCATGTGTAAAGAGATAGCTTTGTAGACATTTCCATGTATATGCCCATAGCTGTGTAGATATTTCCGTTTTCATGCAGATAGCGGAGTAGATATTTCCATGTTCAAACAGATAGTGGTGTAGATATTTCCATGTTCATAGAGATAGCGGTGTAGATATTTCCATTTTTATACAGATAGCGGTGAAGATGTATGCGTGTTTACACAGATAGCGGTGTATATATTTCCATGTTCATACAGATAGCTGTGTAGATATTTCCATGTTCATCCATATGGCTGTGTAGATATATCCATGTTCATACAGATGACGGTGAAGATATTTCCATGTTCATACAGATAGCGGTGTAGCTATTTCCATGTTCATACAGATAGCGGTGTAGATATTTCCATGTTCATAGAGATAGCGGTGTAGATATTTCCATGTACATACAGATAGCGGTGCTGATATTTCCATGTTTATACAGGTAGCGGTGTAGATATTTCCATGTTTATACTGATAGCGGTGTAGATATTTCCATGTTTATTCAGATAGCGGTGTAGATATTTCGAAGTTTATACAGATAGCGGTGAAGATATATCCATCTTAATACAGATGGTGGTGTAGGCAATTATATGTTCATACAGATGGCGGTGCAGATATTTCCATGTTCTTACAGATGGCGGTGTAGATATTTCCATATTTATAGAGATAGCGGTGTAGTTATTTCCATGTGTAAAGAGATAGCTTTGTAGATATTTCCATGTATATGCAGATAGCTGTGTAGATATTTCTATTTTCATGCAGATAGCGGTTCAGATATTCCATGTTCATACAGATAGCGGTGTAGATATTTCCATGTTTATACAGATAGCGGTGAAGGTGTATGCAAGTTTACAAAGATAGCGGTGTAGATATTTCCATGTTCATTCAGATCGCGGTGTAGATATTTCCATGTTCATCCAGATGGCTGTGTAGACATATCCATGTTCATACAGGTGGCGGTGAAGATATTTCCATGTTCATACAGAGAGCGGTGTAGATATTTCCATGTTCATACAGATAGCAGTGTAGATATTTCCTTGTTCATACAGATGGCTGTGTAGATATATCCATTTTCATACAGATGGGGTTGAAGATATTTCCATGTTCATACAGATAGCGGTGTAGATATGTCCATGTTCATACAGATAGCGGTGTAGATATTTCCATGTTCATACCGATAGCGGTGCTGATATGTCCATGTTTATACAGGTAGCAGTGTAGATATTTCCATGTTTATACAGATAGCGGTGTAGATATTTCTATGATTATACAGATAGCGGTGTAGATATTTCCATGTTTATACAGATAGCGGTGTAGATATCTCCTTCTTAATACAGATGGCGGTGAAGATATTTATATGTTCATACAGATGGCGGTGCAGATATTTCCATGTTCATACAGATGGCGGTGTATATATTTCCATGTTTATAGAGATAGCAGTGTAGTTATTTCCATGTGTAAAGAGATAGCTGTGTAGATATTTCCATGTATATGCAGAGAGCTGTGTAGATATTTCCATTTTCATGCAGACAGCGGTGTAGATATTTCCATGTTCAAACAGATAGCGGTGTAGATATTTCCATGTTCATACAGATAGCGGTGTAGATATTTCCATGTTCATACAAATAGCGGTGTGGATATTTCCATGTTCATACAGATAGCGGTGTAGATATTTCCATGTTCATGCAGATAGCGGTGTAGATATTTCCACGTTCATCCAGATTTCTGTGTAGATATATCCATGTTCATACAGATGGCGGTGAAGATATTTCCATGTTCATACGGATAGCGGTGTAGATATTTCCATGTTCATACAGATATTGGTGTAGGTATCTCCATCTTAATACAGATGGCGGTGTAGATATTTATATGTTCATACAGATGGCCGCGCAGATATTTCCATGTTCATACAGATGGCGGTGTAGATACTTCCATGTTCATACAGATAGCGGTGTAGATATTTCCATGTGTAAAGTGATAGCGGTGTTGATATTTCCATGTATATGCAGATAGCTGTGTAGATATTTCCATTTTCATGCAGATAGTGGTTTAGATATTTCCATGTTCAAACAGATAGCGGTGTAGATATTTCGATGTTCATACAGATAGCGGTGCTGATATTTCCATGTTTATACAGGTAGCGGTGTAGATATTTCCATGTTTATACAGATAGCAGTGTAGATATTTCCATGTTCATACTGATAGCGGTGTAGATATTTCCACGTTCATACAGATAGCGGTGTAGATATTTCCATGTTCGTACAGATAGCAGTGAAGATGTATGCATGTTTACACAGATAGCGGTGTAGATATTTCCATGTTCATCCAGATGGCTGTGTAGATATATCCATGTTCATACAGATAGCGGTGTAGATATTTCCATGCTCATACAGATAGCGGTGTAGCAATTTCCATGTTCATACAGATAGCGGTGTAGATATTTCCATGTTCATGCAGATAGTGGTGTAGATATTTCCATGCTCATACAGATAGCGGTGTAGCTATTTCCATGTTCATACAGATAGCGGTGTAGTTATTTCCATGTTCATAGAGATAGCGGTGTAGATATTTCCATGTTCAAACAGATAGCGGTGTAGATATTTCCATGTTCATGCAGATAGCGGTGTAGATATTTCCATGTTTATACAGATAGCGGTGAATTGTATGCATGTTTACACAGATAGCGGTGTAGATATTGCCATGTTCATACAGATCGCGGTGTAGATATTTCCATGTACATCCAGATGGCTGTGTAGACATATCCATGTTCATTCAGATGGCGGTGAAGATATTTCCATGTTCATACAGATAGCGGTGTAGATATTTCCATGTTCATACCGATAGCAGTGTAGATATTTCCATGTTCATATAGATGGCTGTGTAGATATATCCATGTTCATACAGATGGCGGTGAAGATATTTCCTTGTTCATACAGATAGCGGTGTAGGTATTTCCATGTTCATACAGATAGCGGTGTAGATATTTCCATGTTCATACTGATAGCGGTCCTGATATTTCCATGTTTATACAGGTAGCGGTGTAGATATTTCCAAGTTTATACAGATAGCGGTGTAGATATTTCCATGTTTATACAGATAGCGGAGGAGATATTTCCATGTTTATAAAGATAGCGGTGTAGATATCTCCTTCTTAATACAGATGGCGGTGTAGATATTTATATGTTCATACAGTTGGCGGTGCAGATATTTCCATGTTCATACAGATGGCGGTGTAGATATTTCCATGTTTATAGAGATAGCGGTGTAGTTATTTCCATGTGTAAAGAGATAGCTGTGTATATATTTCCATGTATATGCAGATAGCAGTGTAGGTATTTCCATTTTCATGCAGATAGCGGTGTAGATATTTCCATTTTCATGCAGACAGCGGTGTAGATATTTCCATGTTCAAACAGATAGCGGTGTAGATATTTCCATGTTCATACCGATAGCTGTTTAGATATTTCCATGTTCATACAGATAGCGGTGTAGATATTTCCATGTTCATACCGATAGCGGTGCTGATATGTCCATGTTTATACAGGTAGCAGTGTAGATATTTCCATGTTTATACAGATAGCGGTGTAGATATTTCTATGATTATACAGATAGCGGTGTAGATATTTCCATGTTTATACAGATAGCGGTGTAGATATCTCCTTCTTAATACAGATGGCGGTGAAGATATTTATATGTTCATACAGATGGCGGTGCAGATATTTCCATGTTCATACAGTTGGCGGTGTAGATATTTCCATGTTTATAGAGATAGCAGTGTAGTTATTTCCATGTGTAAAGAGATAGCTGTGTAGATATTTCCATGTATATGCAGAGAGCTGTGTAGATATTTCCATTTTCATGCAGACAGCGGTGTAGATATTTCCATGTTCAAACAGATAGCGGTGTAGATATTTCCATGTTCATACAGATAGCGGTGTAGATATTTCCATGTTCATACAAATAGCGGTGTGGATATTTCCATGTTCATACAGATAGCGGTGTAGATATTTCCATGTTCATGCAGATCGCGGTGTAGATATTTCCACGTTCATCCAGATTTCTGTGTAGATATATCCATGTTCATACAGATGGCGGTGAAGATATTTCCATGTTCATACGGATAGCGGTGTAGATATTTCCATGTTCATACAGATATTGGTGTAGATATCTCCATCTTAATACAGATGGCGGTGTAGATATTTATATGTTCATACAGATGGCCGCGCAGATATTTCCATGTTCATACAGATGGCGGTGTAGATACTTCCATGTTCATACAGATAGCGGTGTAGATATTTCCATGTGTAAAGTGATAGCGGTGTTGATATTTCCATGTATATGCAGATAGCTGTGTAGATATTTCCATTTTCATGCAGATAGTGGTTTAGATATTTCCATGTTCAAACAGATAGCGGTGTAGATATTTCGATGTTCATACAGATAGCGGTGCTGATATTTCCATGTTTATACAGGTAGCGGTGTAGATATTTCCATGTTTATACAGATAGCAGTGTAGATATTTCCATGTTCATACTGATAGCGGTGTAGATATTTCCACGTTCATACAGATAGCGGTGTAGATATTTCCATGTTCGTACAGATAGCAGTGAAGATGTATGCATGTTTACACAGATAGCGGTGTAGATATTTCCATGTTCATCCAGATGGCTGTGTAGATATATCCATGTTCATACAGATAGCGGTGTAGATATTTCCATGCTCATACAGATAGCGGTGTAGCAATTTCCATGTTCATACAGATAGCGGTGTAGATATTTCCATGTTCATACAGATAGTGGTGTAGATATTTCCATGCTCATACAGATAGCGGTGTAGCTATTTCCATGTTCATACAGATAGCGGTGTAGTTATTTCCATGTTCATAGAGATAGCGGTGTAGATATTTCCATGTTCAAACAGATAGCGGTGTAGATATTTCCATGTTCATGCAGATAGCGGTGTAGATATTTCCATGTTTATACAGATAGCGGTGAATTGTATGCATGTTTACACAGATAGCGGTGTAGATATTGCCATGTTCATACAGATCGCGGTGTAGATATTTCCATGTACATCCAGATGGCTGTGTAGACATATCCATGTTCATTCAGATGGCGGTGAAGATATTTCCATGTTCATACAGATAGCGGTGTAGATATTTCCATGTTCATACCGATAGCGGTGTAGATATTTCCATGTTCATATAGATGGCTGTGTAGATATATCCATGTTCATACAGATGGCGGTGAAGATATTTCCTTGTTCATACAGATAGCGGTGTAGGTATTTCCATGTTCATACAGATAGCGGTGTAGATATTTCCATGTTCATACTGATAGCGGTCCTGATATTTCCATGTTTATACAGGTAGCGGTGTAGATATTTCCAAGTTTATACAGATAGCGGTGTAGATATTTCCATGTTTATACAGATAGCGGAGGAGATATTTCCATGTTTATAAAGATAGCGGTGTAGATATCTCCTTCTTAATACAGATGGCGGTGTAGATATTTATATGTTCATACAGTTGGCGGTGCAGATATTTCCATGTTCATACAGATGGCGGTGTAGATATTTCCATGTTTATAGAGATAGCGGTGTAGTTATTTCCATGTGTAAAGAGATAGCTGTGTATATATTTCCATGTATATGCAGATAGCAGTGTAGGTATTTCCATTTTCATGCAGATAGCGGTGTAGATATTTCCATTTTCATGCAGACAGCGGTGTAGATATTTCCATGTTCAAACAGATAGCGGTGTAGATATTTCCATGTTCATACCGATAGCTGTTTAGATATTTCCATGTTCTTACAGATAGCGGTGTAGATATTTCCATGTTCATACCGATAGCGGTGCTGATATGTCCATGTTTATACAGGTAGCAGTGTAGATATTTCCATGTTTATACAGATAGCGGTGTAGATATTTCTATGATTATACAGATAGCGGTGTAGATATTTCCATGTTTATACAGATAGCGGTGTAGATATCTCCTTCTTAATACAGATGGCGGTGAAGATATTTATATGTTCATACAGATGGCGGTGCAGATATTTCCATGTTCATACAGTTGGCGGTGTAGATATTTCCATGTTTATAGAGATAGCAGTGTAGATATTTCCATGTGTAAAGAGATAGCTGTGTAGATATTTCCATGTATATGCAGAGAGCTGTGTAGATATTTCCATTTTCATGCAGACAGCGGTGTAGATATTTCCATGTTCAAACAGATAGCGGTGTAGATATTTCCATGTTCATACAGATAGCGGTGTAGATATTTCCATGTTCATACAAATAGCGGTGTGGATATTTCCATGTTCATACAGATAGCGGTGTAGATATTTCCATGTTCATGCAGATAGCGGTGTAGATATTTCCACGTTCATCCAGATTTCTGTGTAGATATATCCATGTTCATACAGATGGCGGTGAAGATATTTCCATGTTCATACGGATAGCGGTGTAGATATTTCCATGTTCATACAGATATTGGTGTAGATATCTCCATCTTAATACAGATGGCGGTGTAGATATTTATATGTTCATACAGATGGCCGCGCAGATATTTCCATGTTCATACAGATGGCGGTGTAGATACTTCCATGTTCATACAGATAGCGGTGTAGATATTTCCATGTGTAAAGTGATAGCGGTGTTGATATTTCCATGTATATGCAGATAGCTGTGTAGATATTTCCATTTTCATACAGATAGTGGTTTAGATATTTCCATGTTCAAACAGATAGCGGTGTAGATATTTCGATGTTCATACAGATAGCGGTGCTGATATTTCCATGTTTATACAGGTAGCGGTGTAGATATTTCCATGTTTATACAGATAGCAGTGTAGATATTTCCATGTTCATACTGATAGCGGTGTAGATATTTCCACGTTCATACAGATAGCGGTGTAGATATTTCCATGTTCGTACAGATAGCAGTGAAGATGTATGCATGTTTACACAGATAGCGGTGTAGATATTTCCATGTTCATCCAGATGGCTGTGTAGATATATCCATGTTCATACAGATAGCGGTGTTGAAATTTCCATGTTCATACAGATAGCGGTGTAGCAATTTCCATGTTCATACAGATAGCGGTGTAGATATTTCCATGTTCATACAGATAGTGGTGTAGATATTTCCATGCTCATACAGATAGCGGTGTAGCTATTTCCATGTTCATACAGATAGCGGTGTAGTTATTTCCATGTTCATAGAGATAGCGGTGTAGATATTTCCATGTTCAAACAGATAGCGGTGTAGATATTTCCATGTTCATGCAGATAGCGGTGTAGATATTTCCATGTTTATACAGATAGCGGTGAATTGTATGCATGTTTACACAGATAGCGGTGTAGATATTGCCATGTTCATACAGATCGCGTTGTAGATATTTTCATGTACATCCAGATGGCTGTGTAGACATATCCATGTTCATTCAGATGGCGGTGAAGATATTTCCATGTTCATACAGATAGCGGTGTAGATATTTCCATGTTCATACCGATAGCGGTGTAGATATTTCCATGTTCATATAGATCGCTGTGTAGATATATCCATGTTCATACAGATGGCGGTGAAGATATTTCCTTGTTCATACAGATAGCGGTGTAGGTATTTCCATGTTCATACAGATAGCGGTGTAGATATTTCCATGTTCATACTGATAGCGGTCCTGATATTTCCATGTTTATACAGGTAGCCGTGTAGATATTTCCAAGTTTATACAGATAGCGGTGTAGATATTTCCATGTTTATACAGATAGCGGAGGAGATATTTCCATGTTTATAAAGATAGCGGTGTAGATATCTCCTTCTTAATACAGATGGCGGTGTAGATATTTATATGTTCATACAGTTGGCGGTGCAGATATTTCCATGTTCATACAGATAGCGGTGTAGATATTTCCATGTTTATAGAGATAGCGGTGTAGTTATTTCCATGTGTAAAGAGATAGCTGTGTATATATTTCCATGTATATGCAGATAGCAGTGTAGGTATTTCCATTTTCATGCAGATAGCGGTGTAGATATTTCCATTTTCATGCAGACAGCGGTGTAGATATTTCCATGTTCAAACAGATAGCGGTGTAGATATTTCCATGTTCATACCGATAGCTGTTTAGATATTTCCATGTTCATACAGATAGCGGTGTAGATATTTCCATGTTCATACAGATAGCGGTGGTGATATTTCCATGTTTATACAGGTAGCGGTGTAGATATTTCCATGTTTATACAGATAGCGGTGTAGATATCTAAATCTTTATACAGATGGCGGGGTAGATATTTATATGTTCATACAGATGGCGGTGCAGATATTTCCATGTTCATACAGATGGCGGTGTAGATATTTCTATGTTCATACAGATAGCGGTGTAGTTATTTCCATGTGTAAAGAGATAGCTGGGTAGATATTTCCATGTATATGCAGATAGCAGTGTAGGTATTTCCATTTTCATGCAGATAGCGGTGTAGATAGTTCCATGTTCAAACAGATAGCGGTGTAGATATTTCCATGTTCATACAGATAGCGGTGTAGATATTTCCATGTTTATACAGATAGCGGTGAAGATGTATGCATGTTTACACAGATAGCGGTGTAGCTATTTCCATGTTCATAAAGATAGCGGTGTAGATATTTCCATATTCATCCAGATGGCTGTGTAGCTATATCCATGTTCATACAGATGGCGGTGAAGATATTTCCATGTTCATACAGATAGCGGTGTAGAGATTTCCATGTTCATACAGATAGCGGTGTAGATATTTCCATGTTCATACAGATAGCGGTGTAGCTATTTCCATGTTCATACAGATAGCGGTGTAGATATTTCCATGCTCATACAGATAGTGGTGTAGATATTTCCATGTTCATACAGATAGCGGTGTAGGTATTTCCATGTTCATACAGATAGCGGTGTAGATATTTCCATGTTCATCCAGATGGCTGTGTAGATATATCCATGTTCATACAGATGGCAGTGAAGATATTTCCATGTTCATACAGATAGCGGTGTAGATATTTCCATGTTCATACAGATAGCTGTGTAGATATTTCCATGTTTATACAGATAGCTGTGTAGATATCTCCATCTTAATACAGATGGCCGTGTAGATATTTATATGTTAATGCAGATGGCGATGCAGGTATTTCCATGTTCATACAGATGGCAGTGTAGATATTTCCATGTTCATACAGATAGCGGTGTAGTTATTTCCATGTGTAAAGAGATAGCTGTGTAGATATTTCTATGTATATGCAGATAGCTCTGTAGATATTTCCATTTTCATGCAGATAGCGGTGTAGATATTTCCATGTTCATACAGATAGCGGTGTAGATATTTCCATGTTTATACAGATAGCGGTGAAGATGTATGCATGTTTACACAGATAGCGGTGTAGCTATTTCCATGTTCATAAAGATAGCGGTGTAGATATTTCCATGTTCATCCAGATGGCTGTGTAGCTATATCCATGTTCATAGAGATGGCGGTGAAGATATTTCCATGTTCATACAGATAGCGGTGTAGAGATTTCCATGTTCATACAGATAGCGGTGTAGATATTTCCATGTTCATACAGATAGCGGTGTAGCTATTTCCATGTTCATACAGATAGCGGTGTAGATATTTCCATGTTCATACAGATAGCGGTGTAGATATTTCCATGTTCATACAGATAGTGGTGTAGATATTTCTATGTTCATACAGATAGCGGTGTAGGTATTTCCATGTTCATACAGATAGCGGTGTAGTTATTTCCATGTTCATCCAGATGGCTGTGTAGATATATCCATGTTCATACAGATGGCAGTGAAGATATTTCCATGTTCATACAGATAGCGGTGTAGATATTTCCATGTTCATACAGATAGCTGTGTAGATATTTCCATGTTTATACAGATAGCGGTGTAGATATCTCCATCTTAATACAGATGGCCGTGTAGATATTTATATGTTAATACAGATGGCGATGCAGGTATTTCCATGTTCATACAGATGGCAGTGTAGATATTTCCATGTTCATACAGATAGCGGTGTAGTTATTTCCATGTGTAAAGAGATAGCTGTGTAGATATTTCTATGTATATGCAGATAGCTCTGTAGATATTTCCATTTTCATGCAGATAGCGGTGTAGATATTTCCATGTTCATACAGATAGCGGTGTAGATATTTCCATGTTTATACAGATAGCGGTGAAGATGTATGCATGTTTACACAGATAGCGGTGTAGATATTTCCATGTTCTTACAGATAGCGGTGTAGATATTTCCAAGTTCATCCAGATGGCTGTGTAGATATATCCATGTTCATACAGATAGCAGTGTGGATATTTCCATGTTCATACGGACGGCTTTGTAGATATATCCATGTTCATACAGATAGCGGTGTAGATATTTCCATGTTCATACAGATAGTGGTGTAGATATTTCCATGTTCATACAGATAGCGGTGTAGATATTTCCATGTTCATACAGATAGCGGTGTAGATATTTCCATGTTCATACAGATAGCGGTGCTGTTACTTCCATGTTCATCCAGATGTCTGTGTAGATATATCCATGTTCATACAGATGGCGGTGAAGATATTTCCATGTTCATACAGATATCGGTGTATATATTTCCATATTCATACAGTTAGCGGTGTAGATATTTCCATGTTCATACAGATAGTGGTGTAGATATATCCATGTTCATACAGATAGCGGTGCTGATATTTAAATGTTTATACAGGTAGCGGTGTAGATATCTCCATCTTAATATAGATGGTGGTGTAGATATTTATATGTTCATACAGATGGCGGTGCAGATATTTCCATGTTCATACAGATGGCGGTGTAGATATTTCCATGTTTTTAGAGATAGCGGTGTAGTTATTTCCATGTGTAAAGAGATAGCTTTGTAGATATTTCCATGTATATGCAGACAGCTGTGAAGATATTTCTAGTCTCATGCAGATAGCGGTTCAGATATTTCCATGTTCATACAGATAGTGGTGTAGTTATTTCCATGTGTAAAGAGATAGCTGTGTAGATATTTCCATGTATATGCAGATAGCTGTGTAGATATTTCCATTTTCATGCAGATAGCGGTGTATATATTTCCCTGTTCAAACAGATAGCGGTGTAGTTATTTCCATGTTCATACAGATAGAGGTGTAGATATTTCCATGTTCATACAGATAGTGGTGTAGATATTTCCATGTTCATACAGATAGCGGTGTAGCTATTTCCATGTTCATACAGATAGCGGTGTAGATATTTCCATGTTCATAGAGATAGCGGTGTAGATATTTACATGTTCATACAGATAGCGGTGCTGATATTTCCATGTTTATACAGGTAGCGGTGTAGATATTTCCATGTTTATACAGATACTGATGTAGATATTTCCATGTTTATTCAGATAGCGGTGTAGATATTTCCAAGTTTATACAGATAGCGGTGTAGATATCTCCATCTTAATACAGATGGCGGTGTAGATATTTATATGTTCATACAGATGGCGGTGCAGATATTTCCATGTTCATATAGATGGCGGTGTAGATATTTCCATGTTTATAGAGATAGCATTGTATTTATTTCCATGTGTAAAGAGATAGCTTTGTAGATATTTCCATGTGTATGCAGATAGCTGTGTAGATATTTCCATTTTCATGCAGATAGCGGTGTAGATATTTCCATGTTCAAACAGATAGCGGTGTACATATTTCCATGTTCATACAGATAGCGGTGTAGATATTTCCATGTTTATAAAGATAGCGGTGAAGATGTATGCATGTTTACAAGGATAGCAGTGTAGATGTTTCCATGTTCATGCAGATAGCGGTGTAGATATTTCCATGTTCATCCAGATGGCATTGTAGATATATCCATGTTCATACAGATGGCAGTGAAGATATTTCCATGTTCATACAGATAGCGGTGTAGATATTTCCATGTTCACACAGATAGCGGTGGAGATATTTCCGTGTTCATACCGATAGCGGTGCTGATATTTCCATGTTTATACAGGTAGCGATGTAGATATTTCCATGTTTGTACAGATAGCGGTGTAGATATTTCCATGTTTATACAGATAGCAGTGTAGATATTTCCATGTTTATACAGATATCGGTGTAGATATCTCCTTCTTAATACAGATGGCGGTGTAGATATTTATATGTTCATACAGATGGCGGTGCAGATATTTCCATGTTCATACAGATGGCGGTGTAGATATATCCATGTTCATACAGATAGCGGTGTAGTTATTTCCATGTGTAAAGAGATAGCTGTGTAGATCTTCCCATGTATATTCAGATAGCTGTGAAGATATTTCCATTTTCATGCAGATAGCGGTGTATATATTTCCCTGTTCAAACAGATAGCTGTGTAGATATTTCCATGTTCATACAGATAGTGGTGTAGATATTTCCATGTTCATACAGATAGCGGTGTAGCTATTTCCATGTTCATACAGATAGCGGTGTGGATATTTCCATGTTCATAGAGATAGCGGTGTACATATTTCCATGTTCATACAGATAGCGGTGCTGATATTTCCATGTTTATACAGGTAGCAGTGTAGATATTTCCATGTTTATACAGATAGCGGTGAAGATGTATGCATGTTTACACATATAGCGGTGTACATATTTTCATGTTCATCCAGAAGGCTGTGTAGATATATCTACGTTCATACAGATGGCAGTGAAGATATTTCCATGTTCACACAGATAGAGGGGCTGATATTTCCATGTTCATACAGATAGCGGTGCTGATATTTCCATGTTTATACATGTAGCGGTGTAGATATTTCCATGTTTATACAGATAGCGGTGTAGATATTTCCATGTTTATACAGATAGCGGTGTAGATATCTCCATCTTAATACAGATGGCCGTGTAGATATATATATGTTCATACAAATGGCCGTGCAGATATTTCCATGTTCATACAGATGCCGGTGTAGATATTTCCATGTTCATACAGATAGCGGTGTAGTTATTTCCATGTGTAAAGAGATAGCTGTGTAGATATTTCCATGTATATGCAGATAGCTGTGTAGATATTTCCATTTTCATGCAGATAGCGGTGTATATATTTCCATCTTCAAACAGATAGCGGTGTAGATATTTCCATGTTCATAAAGATAGCGGCGTAGATATTTACATGTTTATACAGATAGCGGTGAAGATGTATGCATGTTTACACAGATAGCGGTGTGGATATTTCCATGTTCATCCAGACGGCTGTGTAGATATATCCATGTTCATACAGATAGCGGTGTAGATATTTCCATGTTCATACAGATAGCGGTGTAGATATTTCCATGTTCATACAGATAGCGGTGTAGATATTTCCATGTTTATACAGATAGCAGTGTAGATATTTCCATGTTTATACAGATAGCGGTGTAGATATCTCCATCTTAATACAGATGGCGGCGTAGATATTTATATGTTCCTACAGATGGCGGTGCAGATATTTCCATGTTCATACAGATGGCGGTGTAGATATTTCCATGTTTATAGAGATAGGGGTGTAGTTATTTCCAAGTGTAAAGAGATAGCTTTGTAGATATTTCCATGTATATGCAGATAGCTGTGTAGATATTTCCATTTTCATGCAGATAGTGGTTTAGATATTTCCATGTTCAAACAGATAGCGGTGTAGATATTTCCATGTTCATGCAGATAGTGGTGTAGATATTTCCATGTTTATACAGATAGCGGTGAAGATGTTTGCATGTTTACACAGATAGCGGTGTAGATATTTCCATGTTCATACAGAAAGCGGTGTAGATATTTCCATGTTCATCCAGATGGCTGTGTAGATATATCCATGTTCATCCAGATGGCGGTGAAGATATTTCCATGTTCGTACAGATAGCGGTGTAGATATTTCCATGTTCATACAGATATTGGTGTAGATATTTCCATGTTCATACAGATAGCGGTGTAGATATTTCCATGTTCATGCAGATAGCGGTGTAGATATTTCCATGTTCATCCAGATGGCTGTGTAGATATACCCATGTTCATACAGATGGCGTTGAAGATACTTCCATGTTCATACAGATAGCGGTGTAGCTATTTCCATGTTCATACAGATAGCGGTGTACATATTTCCATGTTCATCCAGATGGCTGTGTAGACATATCCATGTTAATACAGATGGCGGTGGAGATAATTCCATGTTCATACAGATAGCGGTGTAGATATTTCCATGTTCATACAGATAGTGGTGTAGATATTTCCATGTTCATACAGATAGAGGGGCTGATATTTCCATGTTCATACAGATAGTGGTGCTGATATTTCCATGTTTATACAGGTAGCGGTGTAGATATTTCCATGTTCATACAGATAGCGGTGTAGATATTTCCATGTTTATACAGATAGCTTTGAAGATGTATGCATGTTTACACAGATAGCGGTTTAGATATTTCCATGTTCAAACAGATAGCGGTGTAGATATTTCCATGTTCATACAGATAGCGGTGCTGATATTTCCATGTTTATACAGGTAGCGGTGTGGATATTTCCATGTTTATACAGATAGCGGTGTAGATATTTCCATTTTTATACAGATAGCGGTGTAGATATTTCCAAGTTTATACAGATAGCGGTGTAGATAACTCCATCTTAATACAGATGTCGGTGTAGATATTTCCGTGTTCATCCAGATGGCTCTGTAGACATATCCATGTTCATACAGATGGCGGTGAAGATACTTCCATGTTCATACAGATAGCGGTGTAGATATTTCCATGCTCATACAGATAGTGGTGTGGATATTTCAATGTTCATACAGATAGAGGGGCTGATATTTCCATGTTCATACAGATAGCGGTGCTGATATTTCCATGTCTATACAGGTAGCGGTGTAGATATTTCCATGTTTATACATATAGCGGTGTAGATATTTCCATGTCTATACAGATAGCGGTGTAGATATCTCCATCTTAATACAGATGGCAGTGTAGATATTTATATGTTCCTACAGATTGCAGTGCAGATATTTCCATGTTCAAACAGATGGCTGTGTAGATATTTCCATGTTCATACAGATAGCGGTGTAGTTATTTCCATGTGCAAAGGGATAGCTGTGTAGATATTTCCACGTATATGCAGATAGCTGTGTAGATATTTCCATTTTCATGCAGATAGCGGTTTAGATATTTCCATGTTCAAACAGATAGCGGTGTAGATATTTCCATGTTCATACAGATAGCGGTGTAGATATTTCCATGTTTATACAGATAGCGGTGAAGATGTATGCATGTTTACACAGATAGCGGTGTAGATATTTCCATGTTCCCACAGATAGCGGTGTAGATATTTCCATGTTCATCCAGATGGCTGTGTAGATATATCCATGTTCATACAGATAGCGGTGTAGACATTTCCATGTTCATACAGATAGCGGTGTAGCTATTTCCATGTTCATACAGATAGCGGTGTAGATATTTCCATGTTCGTACAGATAGCGGTGCTGATATTTCCATGTTTATACAGGTAGCGGTGCAGATATTTCCATGTTTATACAGATAGCGGTGTAGATATTTCCATGTTTATACAGATAGAGGTGTAGATATTTCCAGGTTTATACAGATAGCGGTGTAGATATCTCCATCTTAATACAGATGGCGGTGTAGTTATTTATATGTTCATACAGATGACGCTGTGGATATTTGCATGTTCATACAGATGGCGGTATAGCTATTTCCATGCTCATGGAGATAGCGGAGTAGATATTTTCATGTTCATCCAGATGGCTGTGTAGAGATATCCATGTTCATACAGATGGCGGTTAAGATATTTCCATGTTCATACAGATAGCGCTGCTGATATTTCCATGTTTATACAGGTAGCGGTGTAGATATTTCCAGGTTTATACAGATAGCGGTGTAGACATTTCCATGTTTATACAGATAGCGGTGTAGATATTTCCATGTTTATACAGATAGTGGTGTAGATATCTCCATCTTAATACAGATGGCGGTGTAGATATTTATATGTTCATACAGATGGCCGTGTAGATATTTCCATGTTCATACAGATGGCGCTGTAAATATATCCATTTTCATACAGATAGCGGTGTAGTTATTTCCATGTGCAAAGAGATAGCTATGTAGATATTTCCATGTATATGCAGATAGCTGTGTAGATATTTCCATTTTCATGCAGATAGCGGTTTAGATATTTCCATGTTCAAACAGATAGCGGTGTAGATATTTCCATGTTCATACAGATAGCGGTGTAGATATCTCCATCTTAAAACGGATGGCGGTGTAGATATTTATATGTTCATACAGATGGCGGTGTAGCTATTTCCATGTTCATACAGATAGCGGTGTAGCTATATCCATGTTCATGCAGATAGCGGTGTAGATATTTCCTTGTTCATCCATATGGCTGAGTAGATATTACCATGTTCATACAGATGGCGGTGAAGATATTTCCATGTTCATACAGATAGCGGTGTAGCTATTTCCATGTTCATACAGATAGCGGTGTAGATATTTCCATGTTTATACACATAGCGGTGTAGATATTTCCATGTTTATACACATAGCAGTGTAGATATCTCCATCTTAATACAGATGGCGGTGTAGTTATTTATATGTTCATACAGATGGCGGTGCAGATATTTCCATGTTCATACAGATGGCGGTGTGGATATTTGCATGTTCATACAGATGGCGGTTTAGCTATTTCCATGTTCATACAGATAGCGGTGCTGATATTTCCATGTTTATACAGGTAGCGGTGGAGATATTTCCAGGTTTATAGAGATAGCGGTGTAGACATTTCCATGTTTATACAGATAGCGGTGTAGATATTTCCATGTTTATACAGATAGTGTTGTAGATATCTCCATCTTAATACAGATGGCGGTGTAGATATTTATATGTTCATACAGATGGCCGTGTAGATATTTCCATGTTTATACAGATAGTGTTGTAGATATCTCCATCTTAATACAGATGGCGGTGTAGATATTTATATGTTCATACAGATGGCCGTGTAGATATTTCCATGTTCATACAGATGGCGCTGTAAATATATCCATTTTCATGCAGATAGCGGTGTAGTTATTTCCATGTGCAAAGAGATAGCTATGTAGATATTTCCATGTATATGCAGATAGCTGTGTAGATATTTTTATTTTCATGCAGATAGCGGTTTAGATATTTCCATGTTCAAACAGATAGCGGTGTAGATATTTCCATGTTCATACAGATAGCGGTGTAGATATTTCCATGTTTATACAGATAGCGGTGAAGATGTATGCAGGTTTACACAGATAGCGGTGTAGATATTTCCATGTTCATACAGATAGCAGTGTAGATATTTCCATGTTCATACAGATAGCGTTGTAGATATTTCCATGTTCATACAGATAGCAGTGTAGATATTTCCATGTTCATCCAGATGGCTGTGTAGATATATCCATGTTCATACAGATAGCGGTGTAGATATTTCCATGTTCATACAGATAGCGGTGTAGATATTTCCATGTTCATACAGATAGCGGTGTATCTATTTCCATGTTCATACAGATAGCGGTGTAGATATTTCCATGTTCGTACAGATAGCGGTGTAGATATTTCCATGTTCATACAGATAGCGGTGCTGATATTTCCATGTTTATACAGGCAGCGGTGTAGCTATATCCATGTTCATGCAGATAGCGGTGTAGATATTTCCATGTTCATCCATATGGCTGAGTAGAGATTTCCATGTTCATACAGATGGCGGTGAAGATATTTCCATGTGCATACAGATAGCGGTGTAGATATTTCCATGTTCATACAGATAGTGGTGTAGATATTTCCATGTTCATACAGATAGCGGTTTAGCTATTTCCATGTTCATGCAGATAGCGGTGTAGATATTTCCATGTTCATCCATATGGCTGTGTAGATATATCCATGTTCATACAGATGACGGTGAAGATATTTCGGTGTTCATACAGATAGCGGTGTAGATATTTCCATGTTCATACAGATAGCGGTGTAGATATTTCCATGTTCATACAGATAGCGGTGTTGTTATTTCCATGTGTAAAGAGATAGCTGTGTAGATATTTCCATGTATATGCAGATAGCAGTGTAGATATTTCCATTTTCATGCAGATAGCGGTGTAGATATTTCCATGTTCAAACAGATAGCAGTGTAGATATTTCCATGTTCATACAGATAGCGGTGCAGATATTTCCATGTTCATAGAGATAGCGGTGTAGATATTTCCATGTTCATCCAGACGGCTGTGTAGACATATCCATGTTCATACAGATGGCGGTGAAGATAACTCCATGTTCATACAGTAAGCGGTGAAGATATTTCCATGTTCATACAGATAGTGGTGTAGATATTTCCATGTTCGTACAGATAGCGGTGCAGGTATTTCCATGTTCATACAGATAGCGGTGTAGATATTTCCAAGTTCGTACAGATAGCGGTGTAGATATTTCCATGTTCATACAGATATCGGTGCTTATATTTCCATGTTTATACAGGTAGCGGTGTAGATACTTCCATGTTTATACAGATAGCGGTGTAGATATTTCCATGTTTATACAGATAGCGGTGTAGATATTTCCAAGTTTATACAGATAGCGGTGTAGATATCTCCATCTTAATACAGATGGCGGTGTAGTTATTTATATGTTCATACAGATGGTGGTGCAGATATTTCCATGTTTATAGAGATAGTGGTGTAGTTATTTCCATGTGTAAAGAGATAGCTGTGTAGATATTTCCATGTTCATACAGATAGTGGTGTAGATATTTCCATGTTCATACAGATAGTGGTGTAGCTATTTCCATGTTCTTACAGATAGCGGTGTAGATATTTCCATGTTTATACAGATAGTGATGTAGCTATTTCCATGTTCATACAGATAGCGGTGTAGATATTTCCATGTTCATCCAGATGGCTGTGTACACATATCCATGTTCACACAGATGGTGGTGAAGATAATTCCATGTTCATACAGATAGCGGTATAGATATTTCCATGTTCATACAGATAGTGGTGTAGATATTTCCATGTGTAAAGAGATAGCTTTGCAGATGTTTCCATGTATATGCAGATAGCTGTGTAGATATTTCCATTTTCATGCAGATAGCGGTGTAGATATTTCCATGTTCAAACAGATAGCGGTGTAGATATTTCCATGTTCATACAGATAGCGGTGTAGATATTTCCATGTTTATACAGATAGCGGTGAAGATGTTTGCATGTTTACACAGATAGCGGTGTAGATATTTCCATGTTCATACAGATAGCGGTGTAGATATTTCCAGGTTCATCAAGATGGGTGTGTAGATATATCCATGTTCATACAGATGGCGGTGAAGATATTTCCATGTTGGTACAGATAGCGGTGTAGATATTTCCATGTTCATACAGATAGTGGTGTAGATATTTCCATGTTCATAGAGATAGAGGGGCTGATATCTCCATGTTTATACAGATAGCGGTGCTGATATTTCGATGTTTATACAGGTAGCGGTGTAGATATTTCCACGTTTATACAGATAGCGGTGTAGATATTTCCATGTTTATACAGATAGCGGTGTAGATATCTCCATCTTAATACAGATGGCGGTGTAGGTATTTATATGTTCATACAGATGGCCGTGCAGATATTTCCATGTTCATGCAGATGGCAGTGTAAATATTTCCATGTTCACACAGATAGCGGTGTAGATATTTCCATGTGTAAAGAGATAGCGGTGTAGATATTACCATGTATATGCAGATAGCTGTGTACATATTTCCATTTTCATGCAGATATCGGTTTAGATATTTCCATGTTCAAACAGATAGCGGTGTAGATATTTCCATGTTCATACAGATAGCGGTGTAGATATTTCCATGTTTATACAGATAGCGGTGAAGAAGTATGCATGTTTACACAGATAGCGGTGTAGCTATTTCCATGTTCATACAGGTAGTGGTGTATATATTTCCATGTTCATACAGATAGCGGTGTAGCTATTTCCATGTTCATACAGATTGCGGTGTAGATATGTCCATGTTTATACAGGTAGCGGTGCTGATATTTCCATTTTTATACAGGTAGTGGAGTGGATATTTCCATGTTTATACAGATAGCGGTGTAGATATTTCCATGTTTATACAGATAGCGGTGTAGATATTTCCAAGTTTATACAGATAGCGGTGTAGATATCTCCATCTTAATACAGATGGCGGTGTAGTTATTTATATATTCATACAGATGGCGGTGCAGATATTTCCATGTTTATAGAGATAGTGGTGTAGTTATTTCCATGTGTAAAGAGATAGCTGTGTAGATATTTCCATGTTCATACAGATAGTGGTGTAGATATTTCCATGTTCATACAGATAGTGGTGTAGCTATTTCCATGTTCATACAGATAGCGGTGTAGATATTTCCATGTTCATCCAGATGGCTGTGTACACATATCCATGTTCACACAGATGGTGGTGAAGATAATTCCATGTTCATACAGATAGCGGTATAGATATTTCCATGTTCATACAGATAGTGGTGTAGATATTTCCATGTGTAAAGAGATAGCTTTGCAGATGTTTCCATGTATATGCAGATAGCTGTGTAGATATTTCCATTTTCATGCAGATAGCGGTGTAGATATTTCCATGTTCAAACAGATAGCGGTGTAGATATTTCCATGTTCATACAGATAGCGGTGTAGATATTTCAATGTTTATACAGATAGCGGTGAAGATGTTTGCATGTTTACACAGATAGCGGTGTAGATATTTCCATGTTCATACAGATAGCGGTGTAGATATTTCCAAGTTCATCCAGATGGGTGTGTAGATATATCCATGTTCATACAGATGGCGGTGAAGATATTTCCATGTTGGTTCAGATAGCGGTGTAGATATTTCCATGTTCATACAGATAGTGGTGTAGATATTTCCATGTTCATAGAGATAGAGGGGCTGATATTTCCATGTTCATACAGATAGCGGTGCTGATATTTCGATGTTTATACAGGTAGCGGTGTAGATATTTCCACGTTTATACAGATAGCGGTGTAGATATTTCCATGTTTATACAGATAGCGGTGTAGATATCTCCATCTTAATACAGATGGCGGTGTAGGTATTTATATGTTCATACAGATGGCCGTGTAGATATTTCCATGTTAATACAGATGGCAGTGTAAATATTTCCATGTTCATACAGATAGCGGTGTAGATATTTCCATGTGTAAAGAGATAGCGGTGTTGATATTAGCATGTATATGCAGATAGCTGTGTAGATATTTCCATTTTCATGCAGATATCGGTTTGGATATTTCCATGTTCAAACAGACAGCGGTGTAGATATTTCCATGTTCATACAGATAGCGGTGTAGCTTTTTCCATGTTCATACAGATAGCGGTGTAGATATGTCCATGTTCGTACAGATAGCGGTGTAGATATTTCCATGTTCATACAGATAGCGGTGCTGATATTTCCATGTTTATACAGGTAGTGGAGTGGATATTTCCATGTTTATACAGATAGCGGTGTAGATATTTCCATTTTTATACGATAGCGGTGTAGATATTTCCAAGTTTATACAGATAGCGGTGTAGATATCTCCATCTTAATACAGATGGCGGTGTAGATATTTTTATGTTCATACAGATGGCGGTGCAGATATTTCCATGTTCATACAGATGGCGGTGTAGCTATTTCCATGTTCATATAGATAGCGGTGTAGCTATTTCCAAGTTCATGCAGATAGCGGTGTAGATATTTCCATGTTTATCCATATGACTGTGTAGATTTATCCATGTTCATACAGATGGTGGTGAAGATATTTCCATGTTCATACAGATAGCGGTGTAGATATTTCCATGTTCATCCAGATGGCTGTGTAGATATATCCATGTTCATACAGATGCCGGTGTAGATATTTCCATGTTCATACAGATAGCGGTGTAGTTATTTCCATGTGTAAAGAGATAGCTGTGTAGATATTTCCATGTATATGCAGATAGCTGTGTAGATATTTCCATTTTCATGCAGATAGCGGTGTATATATTTCCATCTTCAAACAGATAGCTGTGTAGATATTTCCATGTTCATAAAGATAGCGGTGTAGATATTTACATGTTTATACAGATAGCGGTGAAGATGTATGCATGTTTAAACGGATAGCGGTGTGGATATTTCCATGTTCATCCAGACGGCTGTGTAGATATATCCATGTTCATACAGATAGCGGTGTAGATATTTCCATGTTCATACAGATAGCGGTGTAGATATTTCCATGTTCATACAGATAGCGGTGTAGATATTTCCATGTTTATACAGATAGCGGTGTAGATATTTCCATGTTTATACAGATAGCGGTGTAGATATCTCCATCTTAATAGAGATGGCGGCGTAGATGTTTATATGTTCCTACAGATGGCGGTGCAGATATTTCCATGTTCATACAGATGGCGGTGTAGATATTTCCATGTTCATACAGATAGCGGTGTTGTTATTTCCATGTGTAAAGAGATAGCTGTGTAGATATTTCCATGTATATGCAGATAGCAGTGTAGATATTTCCATTTTCATGCAGATAGCGGTGTAGATATTTCCATGTTCAAACAGATAGCGGTGTAGATATTTCCATGTTCATACAGATAGCGGTGCAGATATTTCCATGTTCATAGAGATAGCAGTGTAGATATTTCCATGTTCATCCAGACGGCTGTGTAGACATATCCATGTTCATACAGATGGCGGTGAAGATAACTCCATGTTCATACAGTAAGCGGTGAAGATATTTCCATGTTCATACAGATAGTGGTGTAGATATTTCCATGTTCGTACAGATAGCGGTGCAGGTATTTCCATGTTCATACAGATAGCGGTGTAGATATTTCCAAGTTCGTACAGATAGCGGTGTAGATATTTCCATGTTCATACAGATATCGGTGCTTATATTTCCATGTTTATACAGGTAGCGGTGTAGATACTTCCATGTTTATACAGATAGCGGTGTAGATATTTCCAAGTTTATACAGATAGCGGTGTAGATATCTCCATCTTAATACAGATGGCGGTGTAGTTATTTATATGTTCATACAGATGGTGGTGCAGATATTTCCATGTTTATAGAGATAGTGGTGTAGATATTTCCATGTGTAAAGAGATAGCTGTGTAGATATTTCCATGTTCATACAGATAGTGGTGTAGATATTTCCATGTTCATACAGATAGTGGTGTAGCTATTTCCATGTTCTTACAGATAGCGGTGTAGATATTTCCAAGTTTATACAGATAGTGGTGTAGCTATTTCCATGTTCATACAGATAGCGGTGTAGATATTTCCATGTTCATCCAGATGGCTGTGTACACATATCCATGTTCACACAGATGGTGGTGAAGATAATTCCATGTTCATACAGATAGCGGTATAGATATTTCCATGTTCATACAGATAGTGGTGTAGATATTTCCATGTGTAAAGAGATAGCTTTGCAGATGTTTCCATGTATATGCAGATAGCTGTGTAGATATTTCCATTTTCATGCAGATAGCGGTGTAGATATTTCCATGTTCAAACAGATAGCGGTGTAGATATTTCCATGTTCATACAGATAGCGGTGTAGATATTTCCATGTTTATACAGATAGCGGTGAAGATGTTTGCATGTTTACACAGATAGCGGTGTAGATATTTCCATGTTCATACAGATAGCGGTGTAGATATTTCCAGGTTCATCAAGATGGGTGTGTAGATATATCCATGTTCATACAGATGGCGGTGAAGATATTTCCATGTTGGTACAGATAGCGGTGTAGATATTTCCATGTTCATACAGATAGTGGTGTAGATATTTCCATGTTCATAGAGATAGAGGGGCTGATATCTCCATGTTTATACAGATAGCGGTGCTGATATTTCGATGTTTATACAGGTAGCGGTGTAGATATTTCCACGTTTATACAGATAGCGGTGTAGATATTTCCATGTTTATACAGATAGCGGTGTAGATATCTCCATCTTAATACAGATGGCGGTGTAGGTATTTATATGTTCATACAGATGGCCGTGCAGATATTTCCATGTTCATGCAGATGGCAGTGTAAATATTTCCATGTTCACACAGATAGCGGTGTAGATATTTCCATGTGTAAAGAGATAGCGGTGTAGATATTACCATGTATATGCAGATAGCTGTGTAGATATTTCCATTTTCATGCAGATATCGGTTTAGATATTTCCATGTTCAAACAGATAGCGGTGTAGATATTTCCATGTTCATACAGATAGCGGTGTAGATATTTCCATGTTTATACAGATAGCGGTGAAGAAGTATGCATGTTTACACAGATAGCGGTGTAGCTATTTCCATGTTCATACAGGTAGTGGTGTATATATTTCCATGTTCATACAGATAGCGGTGTAGCTATTTCCATGTTCATACATATAGCGGTGTAGATATGTCCATGTTCGTACAGATAGCGGTGTAGATATTTCCATGTTCATACAGATAGCGGTGCTGATATTTCCATGTTTATACAGGTAGTGGAGTGGATATTTCCATGTTTATACAGATAGCGGTGTAGATATTTCCATTTTTATACGATAGCGGTGTAGATATTTCCAAGTTTATACAGATAGCGGTGTAGATATCTCCATCTTAATACAGATGGCGGTGTAGTTATTTATATGTTCATACAGATGGTGGTGCAGATATTTCCATGTTTATAGAGATAGTGGTGTAGTTATTTCCATGTGTTAAGAGATAGCTGTGTAGATATTTCCATGTTCATACAGATAGTGGTGTAGATATTTCCATGTTCATACAGATAGTGGTGTAGCTATTTCCATGTTCTTACAGATAGTGGTGTAGATATTTCCATGTTCATACAGATAGTGGTGTAGCTATTTCCATGTTCATACAGATAGCGGTGTAGATATTTCCATGTTCATCCAGATGGCTGTGTACACATATCCATGTTCACACAGATGGTGGTGAAGATAATTCCATGTTCATACAGATAGCGGTATAGATATTTCCGTGTTCATACAGATAGTGGTGTAGATATTTCCATGTGTAAAGAGATAGCTTTGCAGATGTTTCCATGTATATGCAGATAGCTGTGTAGATATTTCCATTTTCATGCAGATAGCGGTGTAGATATTTCCATGTTCAAACAGATAGCGGTGTAGATATTTCCATGTTCATACAGATAGCGGTGTAGATATTTCCATGTTTATACAGATAGCGGTGAAGATGTTTGCATGTTTACACAGATAGCGGTGTAGATATTTCCATGTTCATACAGATAGCGGTGTAGATATTTCCAGGTTCATCAAGATGGGTGTGTAGATATATCCATGTTCATACAGATGGCGGTGAAGATATTTCCATGTTGGTACAGATAGCGGTGTAGATATTTCCATGTTCATACAGATAGTGGTGTAGAAATTTCCATGTTCATAGAGATAGAGGGGCTGATATCTCCTTGTTCATACAGATAGCGGTGCTGATATTTCGATGTTTATACAGGTAGCGGTGTAGATATTTCCACGTTTATACAGATAGCGGTGTAGATATTTCCATGTTTATACAGATAGCGGTGTAGATATCTCCATCTTAATACAGATGGCGGTGTAGGTATTTATATGTTCATACAGATGGCCGTGCAGATATTTCCATGTTCATACAGATGGCAGTGTAAATATTTCCATGTTCACACAGATAGCGGTGTAGATATTTCCATGTGTAAAGAGATAGCGGTGTAGATATTACCATGTATATGCAGATCGCTGTGTAGATATTTCCATTTTCATGCAGATATCGGTTTAGATATTTCCATGTTCAAACAGATAGCGGTGTAGATATTTCCATGTTCATACAGATAGCGGTGTAGATATTTACATGTTTATACAGATAGCAGTGAAGAAGTATGCATGTTTACACAGATAGCGGTGTAGCTATTTCCAAGTTCATACAGGTAGTGGTGTATATATTTCCATGTTCATACAGATAGCGGTGTAGCTATTTCCATGTTCATACATATAGCGGTGTAGATATGTCCATGTTCGTACAGATAGCAGTGTAGATATTTCCATGTTCATACAGATAGCGGTGCTGATATTTCCATGTTTATACAGGTAGTGGAGTGGATATTTCCATGTTTATACAGATAGCGGTGTAGATATTTCCATTTTTATACGATAGCGGTGTAGATATTTCCAAGTTTATACAGATAGCGGTGTAGATATCTCCATCTTAATACAGATGGCGGTGTAGATATTTTTATGTTCATACAGATGGCGGTGCAGATATTTCCATGTTCATATAAATAGCGGTGTAGCTATTTCCAAGTTCATGCAGATAGCGGTGTAGATATTTCCATGTTTATCCATATGACTGTGTAGATTTATCCATGTTCATACAGATGGTGGTGAAGATATTTCCATGTTCATACAGATAGCGGTGTAGATATTTCCATGTTCATCCAGATGGCTGTGTAGATATATCCATGTTCATACAGATGCCGGTGTAGATATTTCCATGTTCATACAGATAGCGGTGTAGTTATTTCCATGTGTAAAGAGATAGCTGTGTAGATATTTCCATGTATATGCAGATAGCTGTGTAGATATTTCCATTTTCATGCAGATAGCGGTGTATATATTTCCATCTTCAAACAGATAGCTGTGTAGATATTTCCATGTTCATAAAGATAGCGGTGTAGATATTTACATGTTTATACAGATAGCGGTGAAGATGTATGCATGTTTACACAGATAGCGGTGTGGATATTTCCATGTTCATCCAGACGGCTGTGTAGATATATCCATGTTCATACAGATAGCGGTGTAGATATTTCCATGTTCATACAGATAGCGGTGTAGATATTTCCATGTTCATACTGATAGCGGTGTAGATATTTCCATGTTTATACAGATAGCGGTGTAGATATTTCCATGTTTATACAGATAGCGGTGTAGATATCTCCATCTTAATAGAGATGGCGGCGCAGATATTTATATGTTCCTACAGATGGCGGTGCAGATATTTCCATGTTCATACAGATGGCGGTGTAGATATTTCCATGTTCATACAGATAGCGGTGTTGTTATTTCCATGTGTAAAGAGATAACTGTGTAGATATTTCCATGTATATGCAGATAGCAGTGTAGATATTTCCATTTTCATGCAGATAGCGGTGTAGATATTTCCATGTTCAAACAGATAGCGGTGTAGATATTTCCATGTTCATACAGATAGCGGTGCAGATATTTCCATGTTCACAGAGATAGCGGTGTAGATATTTCCATGTTCATCCAGACGGCTGTGTAGACATATCCATGTTCATACAGATGGCGGTGAAGATAACTCCATGTTCATACAGTAAGCGGTGAAGATATTTCCATGTTCATACAGATAGTGGTGTAGATATTTCCATGTTCGTACAGATAGCGGTGCAGGTATTTCCATGTTCATACAGATAGCGGTGTAGATATTTCCAAGTTCGTACAGATAGCGGTGTAGATATTTCCATGTTCATACAGATATCGGTGCTTATATTTCCATGTTTATACAGGTAGCGGTGTAGATACTTCCATGTTTATACAGATAGCGGTGTAGATATTTCCATGTTTATACAGATAGCGGTGTAGATATTTCCAAGTTTATACAGATAGCGGCTTAGATATCTCCATCTTAATACAGATGGCGGTGTAGTTATTTATATGTTCATACAGATGGAGGTGCAGATATTTCCATGTTTATAGAGATAGTGGTGTAGTTATTTCCATGTGTAAAGAGATAGCTGTGTAGATATTTCCATGTTCATACAGATAGTGGTGTAGATATTTCCATGTTCATACAGATAGTGGTGTAGCTATTTCCATGTTCTTACAGATAGCGGTGTAGATATTTCCATGTTCATCCAGATGGCTGTGTACACATATCCATGTTCACACAGATGGTGGTGAAGATAATTCCATGTTCATACAGATAGCGGTATAGATATTTCCGTGTTCATACAGATAGTGGTGTAGATATTTCCATGTGTAAAGAGATAGCTTTGCAGATGTTTCCATGTATATGCAGATAGCTGTGTAGATATTTCCATTTTCATGCAGATAGTGGTGTAGATATTTCCATGTTCAAACAGATAGCGGTGTAGATATTTCCATGTTCATACGGATAGCGGTGTAGATATTTCCATGTTTATACAGATAGCGGTGAAGATGTTTGCATGTTTACACAGATAGCGGTGAAGATATTTCCATGTTCATACAGATAGCGGTGAAGATGTTTGCATGTTTACACAGATAGCGGTGTAGATATTTCCATGTTCATACGGATAGCGGTGTAGATATTTCCAGGTTCATCCAGATGGGTGTGTAGATATATCCATGTTCATACAGATGGCGGTGAAGATATTTCTATGTTGGTACAGATAGCGGTGTAGATATTTCCATGTTCATACAGATAGTGGTGTAGATATTTCCATGTTCATAGAGATAGAGGGGCTGATATCTCCATGTTCATACAGATAGCGGTGCTGATATTTCGATGTTTATACAGGTAGCGGTGTAGATATTTCCACGTTTATGCAGATAGCGGTGTAGATATTTCCATGTTTATACAGATAGCGGTGTAGAAACCTCCATCTTAATACAGATGGCGGTGTAGATATTTATATGTTCATACAGATGGCGGTGCAGATATTTCCATTTTCATACAGATGTCGGTGAAGATATTTCCATGTTTATACAGATAGCGGTGTAGATATTTCCATTTTTATACCGTAGCGGTGTAGATATTTCCAAGTTTATACAGATAGCGGTGTAGATATCTCCATCTTAATACAGATGGCGGTGTAGATATTTATATGTTCTTACAGATGGCGGTGCAGATATTTCCATGTTCATACAGATGGCGGTGTAGCTATTTCCATGTTCATATAGATAGCGGTGTAGCTATTTCCATGTTCATGCAGATAGCGGTGTAGATATTTCCATGTTTCTCCATATGACTGTGTAGATTTATCCATGTTCATACAGATGGCGGTGAAGATATTTCCATGTTCATACAGATAGCGGTGTAGATATTTCCATGTTCATCCAGATGGCTGTGTAGATATATCCATGTTCATACAGATGCCGGTGTAGATATTTCCATGTTCATACAGATAGCGGTGTAGTTATTTCCATGTGTAAAGAGATAGCTGTGTAGATATTTCCATGTATATGCAGATAGCTGTGTAGATATTTCCATTTTCATGCAGATAGCGGTGTATATATTTCCATCTTCAAACAGATAGCTGTGTAGATATTTCCATGTTCATAAAGATAGCGGTGAAGATATTTACATGTTTATACAGATAGCGGTGAAGATCTATGCATGTTTACACAGATAGCGGTGTGGATATTTCCATGTTCATCCAGACGGCTGTGTAGATATATCCATGTTCATACAGATAGCGGTGTAGATATTTCCATGTTCATACAGATAGCGGTGTAGATATTTCCATGTTCATACAGATAGCGGTGTAGATATTTCCATGTTTATACAGATAGCGGTGTAGATATTTCCATGTTTATACAGATAGCGGTGTAGATATCTCCATCTTAATAGAGATGGCGGCGTAGATATTTATATGTTCCTACAGATGGCGGTGCAGATATTTCCATGTTCATACAGATGCCGGTGTAGATATTTCCATGTTCATTCAGATAGCGGTGTAGATATTTCCATGTGTAAAGAGATAGCGGTGTAGATATTTCCATTTATATGCAGATAGCTGTGTAGATAATTCCATTTTCATGCAGATAACGGTTTAGATATTTCCATGTTCAGATAGCGGTGTAGATATTTCCATGTTCATACAGATAGCGGTGTAGATATTTCCATGTTTATACAGATAGCGGTGAAGATGTATGCATGTTTACACAGATAGCGGTTTAGATATTTCCATGTTCAAACAGATAGCGGTGTAGATATTTCCATGTTCACACAGATAGCGGTGATGATATTTCCATGTTTATACAGGTAGCGGTGTGGATATTTCCATGTTTATACAGATAGCAGTGTAGAAATTTCCATTTTTATACAGATAGCGGTGTAGATATTTCCAAGTTTATACAGATAGCGGTGTAGATAACTCCATCTTAATACAGATGTCGGTGTAGATATTTCCATGTTCCTCCAGATGGCTGTGTAGACATATCCATGATCATACAGATGGCGGTGAAGATACTTCCATGTTCATACAGATAGCGGTGTAGACATTTCCATGTTCATACAGATAGCGGTGTAGATATTTCCATGTTCATACAGATAGTGGTGTAGCTATTTCCATGTTCATACAGATAGCGGTGTAGATATTTCCATGTTCGTACAGATAGCAGTGTAGATATTTCCATGTTCATACAGATAGCGGTGCTGATATTTCCATGTTAGTACAGGTAGCGGTGCAGATATTTCCATGTTTATACAGACAGCGGTGTAGATATTTCCATGTTTATACAGGTAGAGGTGTAGATATTTCCAGGTTTATACAGATAGCGGTGTAGATATCTCCATCTTAATACAGATGGCGGTGTAGTTATTTATATGTTCATACAGATGGCGGTGCAGATATTTCCATGTTCATACTGATGGCGGTGTGGATATTTGCATGTTCATACAGATGGCGGTATAGCTATTTCCATGTTCATGGAGATAGCTGTGTAGATATTTTCATGTTCATCCAGATGGCTGTGTAGGGATATTCATGTTCATACAGATGGCGGTGAAGATATTTCCATGTTCATACAGATAGCGGTGCTGATATTTCCATGTTTATACAGGTAGCGGTGTAGATATTTCCAGGTTTATACAGATAGCGGTGTAGACATTTCCATGTTTATACAGATAGCGATGTAGATATTTCCATGTTTATACAGATAGTGGTGTAGATATCTCCATCTTAATACAGATGGCGGTGAAGATATTTCCATGTTCATACAGATAGCGGTGTAGATATTTCCATGTTCATACAGATAGTGGTGTAGATATTTCCATGTTCATACAGATAGAGGGGGTGATATTTCAATGTTCATACAGATAGCGGTGCTGATATTTCCATGTTTATACAGGTAGCGGTGTAGATATTTCCAAGTTAATACAGATAGCGGTGTAGACATTTCCATGTTTATACAGATAGCGGTGTAGATATTTCCATGTTTATACAGATAGCAGTGTAGATATCTCCATCTTAATACAGATGGCGGTGTAGATATTTATATGTTCATACAGAAGGCCGTGCAGATATTTCCATGTTCATACAGATGGCGGTGTAGATATTTCCATGTTCATACCGATAGCGGTTTAGTTATTTCCATGTGTAAAGAGATAGCTGTGTAGATATTTCCATGTATATGCAGATAGCTGTGTAGATATTTCCATTTTCATGCAGATAGCGGTGTAGATATTTCCATGACCATCCAGATGGCTGTGTAGATATATCCATGTTCATACAGATAGGGGTGTAGATATTTCCATGTTCATACAGATAGTGCTGTAGGTATTTCTATGTTCATACAGATAGCAGTGCAGCTATTTCCATGTTCATACAGATAGCGGTGTAGATATTTCCATGTTCGTACAGATAGCGGTGTAGATATTTCCATGTTCATACAGATAGCTGTGCTTATATTTCCATGTTTATATAGGTAGCGGTGTAGATATTTCCATGTTTATACAGATAGCGGTGTAGATATTTCCATGTTTATACAGATAGCGGTGTAGATATTTCCAAGTTTATACAGATAGCGGTGTAGATATCTCCATCTTAATACAGATGGCGGTGTAGATATTTATATGTTCATACAGATGGCGGTGCAGATATTTCCATGTTCATAAAGATGGCGGTGTAGATATTTCCATGTTTATAGAGATAGTGGTGTAGTTATTTCCATGTGTAAAGAGATAGCTTTGTAGATATTTCCATGTATATGCAGATAGCTGTGTAGATATTTCCATGTTCATGCAGATAGTGGTGTAGATATTTCCATGTTTATACAGATAGCGGTGAAGATGTTTGCATGTTTACACAGATAGCGGTGTAGATATTTCCATGTTCATACGGATAGCGGTGTAGATAAAATGTTCATCCAGATGGCTGTGTAGATTTATCCATGTTCATCCAGATGGCGGTGAAGATATTTCCATGTTCGTACAGATAGCGGTGTAGATATTTCCATGTTCATACAGATATTGGTGTAGATATTTCCATGTTCATACAGACAGCGGTGTAGATATTTCCATGTTCATACAGATAGCGATGTACATATTTCCATGTTCATCCAGATGGCTGTGTAGACATATCCATGTTCATACAGATGGCGGTGGATATAATTCCATATTGATACAGATAGCGGTGTAGATATTTCCATGTTCATACAGATAGTGGTGTAGATATTTCCATGTTCATACAGATAGAGGGGCTGATATTTCCATGTTCATTCAGATAGTGGTGCTGATATTTCCCTGTTTATACAGGTAACGGAGTTGATATTTCCATGTTCATACAGATAGCGGTGTAGATATTTCCATGTTTATACAGATAACTTTGAAGATGTATGCATGTTTACACAGATAGCGGTTTAGATATTTCCATGTTCAAACACATAGCGGTGTAGATACTTCCATGTTCATACAGATAGCGGTGCTGATATTTCCATGTTTATACAGGTAGCGGTGTGGATATTTCCATGTTTATACAGAGAGCGGTGTAGATATTTCCATTTTTATACAGATAGCGGTGTAGATATTTCCAAGTTCATAGAGATAGCAGTGTAGATAACTCCATCTTAATACAGATGTCGGTGTAGATATTTCCATGTTCATCCTGATGGCTGTGTAGACATATCCATGTTCATACAGATGGCGGTGAAGATACTTCCATGTTCATACAGATAGCGGTGTAGATATTTCCATGTTCATACAGATAGTGGTGTGGATATTTCCATGTTCATACAGATAGAGGGGCTGATATTTCCATGTTCATACAGATAGCGGTGCTGATATTTCCATGTCTATACAGGTAGCGGTGTAGATATTTCCATGTTTATACATATAGCGGTGTAGATATTTCCATGTTTATACAGATAGCGGTGTAGATATCTCCATGTTAGTACAGATGGCAGTGTAGATATTTATATGTTCCTACAGATTGCCGTGCAGATAATTCCATGTTCATACAGATGGCGGTGTAGATATTTCCATGTTCATACAGATAGCGGTGTAGTTATTTCCATGTGCAAAGAGATAGCTGTGTAGATATTTCCATGTATATGCAGATACCTGTGTAGATATTTCCATTTTCATGCAGATAGCGGTTTAGATATTTCCATGTTCAAACAGATAGCGGTGTAGATATTTCCATGTTCATACAGATAGTGGTGTAGATATTTCCATGTTTATACAGATAGCGGTGAAGATGTATGCATGTTTACACAGATAGCGGTGTAGATATTTCCATGGTCCCACAGATAGCGGTGTAGATATTTCCATGTTCATCCAGATGGCTGTGTAGACATATCCATGTTCATACAGATAGCGATGTAGACATTTCCATGTTCATACAGATAGTGATGTAGATATTTCCATGTTCATACAGATAGCGGTGTAGCTATTTCCATGTTCATACAGATAGCGGTGTAGATATTTCCATGTTCATACAGATAGCGGTGTAGATATTTCCATGTTCATACAGATGGCGCTGTAAATATATCCATTTTCATACAGATAGCGGTGTAGTTATTTCCATGTGTAAAGAGATAGCGGTGTAGATATTTCCGTGTTCATACAGATAGTGCTGTAGATATTTCCATGTTCATACAGAATGCGATGCAGCTATTTCCATGTTCATACAGATAGTGGTGTAGATATTTCCATGTTCACACAGATAGTGGTGTAGATATTTCCATGTTCATACACATAGAGGGGGTGATATTTCCATGTTCATACAGATAGCGGTGCTGATATTTCCATGTTTATACAGGTAGCGGTGTAGATATTTCCAAGTTTATACAGATAGCGGTGTAGACATTTCCATGTTTATACAGATAGCGGTGTAGATATTTCCATGTTTATACAGATAGCGGTGTAGATATCTCCATCTTAATACAGATGGCGGTGTAGATATTTATATGTTCATACAGAAGGCCGTGCAGATATTTCCATGTTCATACAGATGGCGGTGTAGATATTTCCATGTTCATACCGATAGCGGTTTAGTTATTTCCATGTGTAAAGAGATAGCTGTGTAGATATTTACTTGTATATGCAGATAGCTGTGTAGATATTTCCATTTTCATGCAGATAGCGGTTTAGATATTTCCATGTTCATACAGATAGCGGTGTAGATATATCCATGTTTATACAGATAGCGGTGAAGATGTATGCATGTTTAACCGGATAGCAGTGTAGATATTTCCATGTTCATACAGATAGGGGTGTAGATATTTCCATGTTCATACAGATAGTGCTGTAGGTATTTCTATGTTCATACAGATAGCAGTGCAGCTATATCCATGTTCATACAGATAGCGGTGTAGATATTTCCATGTTCGTACAGATAGCGGTGTAGATATTTCCATGTTCATACAGATAGCGGTGCTTATATTTCCATGTTTATAAAGGTAGCGGTGTAGATATTTCCATGTTTATACAGATAGCGGTGTAGATATTTCCATGTTTATACAGATAGCGGTGTAGATATCTCCATCTTAATACAGATGGCGGTGTAGATATTTATATGTTCATACAGATGGCGGTGCAGATATTTCCATGTTCATACAGATGGCGGTGTAGATATTTCCATGTTTAAAAAGATAGGGGTGTAGTTATTTCCAAGTGTAAAGAGATAGCTTTGTAGATATTTCCATGTATATGCAGATAGCTGTGTAGATATTTCCATTTTCATGCAGATAGTGGTTTAGATATTTCCATGTTCAAACAGATAGCGTTGTAGATATTTCCCTGTTCATACAGATAGTGGTGTAGATATTTCCATGTTTATACAGATAGCGGTTAAGATGTTTGCATGTTTACACAGATAGCGGTGTAGATATTTCCATGTTCATACAGAAAGCGGTGTAGATATTTCCATGTTCATCCAGATGGCTGTGTAGATATATCCATGTTCATCCAGATGTCGGTGAAGATATTTCCATTTTCGTACAGATAGCGGTGTAGATATTTCCATGTTGATACAGATATTGGTGTAGATATTTCCATGTTCATACAGATAGCGGTGTAGATATTTCCATGTTCATGCAGATAGCGGTGTAGATATTTCCATGTTCATACAGATGGCTGTGTAGATATACCCATGTTCATACAGATGGCGGTGAAGATACTTCCATGTTCATACAGATAGCGGTGTAGCTATTTCCATATTCATACAGATAGCGGTGTACATATTTCCATGTTCATCCAGATGGCTGTGTAGACACATCCATGTTCATACAGATGGCAGTGGAGATAATTCCATGTTCATACAGATAGCGGTGTAGATATTTCCATGTTCAAACAGATAGTGGTGTAGATATTTCCATGTTCATACAGATAGAGGGGCTGATATTTCCATGTTCATACTGATAGTGGTGCTGATATTTCCATGTTTATACAGGTAGCGGTGTAGATATTTCCATGTTCATACAGATAGCGGTGTAGATATTTCCATGTTTATACAGATAGCTTTGAAGATGTATGCATGTTTACACAGATAGCGGTTTAGATATTTCCATGTTCAAACAGATAGCGGTGTAGATATTTCCATGTTCATACAGATAGCGGTGCTGATATTTCCATGTTTATACAGGTAGCGGTGTGGATATTTCCATGTTTATACAGATAGCGGTGTAGATATTTCCATTTTTATACGATAGCGGTGTAGATATTTCCAAGTTTATACAGATAGCAGTGTAGATATCTCCATCTTAATACAGATGGCGGTGTAGTTATTTATATGTTCATACAGATGGCGGTGCAGATATTTACATGTTTATAGAGATAGTGGTGAAGTTATTTCCATGTGTAAAGAGATAGCTGTGTAGATATTTCCATGTTCATACAGATAGTCTTGTAGATATTTCCATGTTCATACAGATAGCTGTGTAGCTATTTCCATGTTCATCCAGATGGCTGTGTACACATATCCATGTTCACACAGATGGTGGTGAAGATAATTCCATGTTCATACAGATAGCGGTATAGATATTTCCATGTTCATACAGATAGTGGTGTAGATATTTCCATGTGTAAAGAGATAGCTTTGCAGATGTTTCCATGTATATGCAGATAGCTGTGTAGATATTTCCATTTTCATGCAGATAGCGGTGTAGATATTTCCATGTTCAAACAGATAGCGGTGTAGATATTTCCATCTTCATACAGATAGCGGTGTAGATATTTCCATGTTTATGCAGATAGCGGTGAAGATGTTCGCATGTTTACACAGATAGCGGTGTAGATATTTCCATGTTCATACAGATAGCGGTGTAGATATTTCCAGGTTCATCCAGATGGGTGTGTAGATATATCCATGTTCATACAGATGGCGGTGAAGATATTTCCATGTTGGTACAGATAGCGGTGTAGATATTTCCATGTTCATACAGATAGTGGTGTAGATATTTCCATGTTCATAGAGATAGAGGGGCTGATATTTCCATGTTCATACAGATAGCGGTGCTGATATTTCCACGTTTATACAGGTAGCGGTGTAGATATTTTCACGTTTATACAGATAGCGGTGTAGATATTTCCATGTTTATACAGATAGCGGTGTAGATATCTCCATCTTAATACAGATGGCGGTGTAGGTATTTATATGTTCATACAGATGGCCGTGCAGATATTTCCATGTTCATACAGATGGCAGTGTAAATATTTCCATGTTCATACAGATAGCGGTGTAGATATTTCCATGAATAAAGAGATAGCGGTGTAGATATTACCATGTATATGCAGATAGCTGTGTATATATTTCCATTTTCATGCAGATATCGGTTTAGATATTTCCATGTTCAAACAGATAGCGGTGTAGATATTTCCATGTTCATACAGATAGTGGTGTAGATATTTCCATGTTTATACAGATAGCGGTGAAGAAGTATGCATGTTTACACAGATAGCGGTGTAGCTATTTCCATGTTCATACAGATAGTGGTGTAGATATTTCCATGTTCATACAGATAGCGGTGTAGCTATTTCCATGTTCATACAGATAGCGGTGTAGATATGTCCATGTTCGTACAGATAGCGGTGTAGATATTTCCATGTTCATACAGATAGCGGTGCTGATATTTCCATGTTTATACAGGTAGCGGTGTGGATATTTCCATGTTTATACAGATAGTGGTGTAGATATTTCCATTTTTATACGATAGCGGTGTAGATATTTCCAAGTTTATACAGATAGCAGTGTAGATATCTCCATCTTAATACAGACGGCGGTGTAGATATTTATATGTTCATACAGATGGCGGTGCAGATATTTCCATGTTCATACAGATGGCGGTGTAGCTATTTCCATGTTCATATAGATAGCGGTGTAGCTATTTCCACGTTCATGCAGATAGCGGTGTAGATATTTCCATGTTTATCCATATGACTGTGTAGATTTATCCATGTTCATAGAGATGGCGGTGAAGATATTTCCATGTTCATACAGATAGCTGTGTAGATTTTTCCATGTTCATACAGATAGTGGTGTAGATATTTCCATGCTCATACAGATAGCGGTGTAGCTATTTCCATGTTCATCCAGATGGCTGTGTAGACATATCCATGTTCATACAGATGGCGGTGAAGATATTTCCATGTTCATACAGATAGCGGTGTAGATATTTCCATGTTCATATAGATGGCTGTGTAGATATATCCATGTTCATACAGATGGCGAAGATATTTCCATGTTCATACAGATAGCCGTGTAGATATTTCCATGTTCATACAGATAGCGGTGTAGATATTTCCATGTTCATACTGATAGCGGTGCTGATATTTCCATGTTTATACAGGTAGCGGTGTAGATATTTCAATGTCTATACAGATAGCGGTGTAGATATTTCCATGTTTATACAAATAGCGGTGTAGATATTTCCATGTTTATACAGATAGCATTGTAGATATCTCCTTCTTAATACTGATGGCGGTGTAAATATTTATATGTTCATACAGATGGCGGTGCAGATATTTCCATGTTCGTACAGATGGCGGTGTAGATATTTCCATGTTCATATAGATGGCTGTGTAGATATATCCATGTTCATACAGATGGCGAAGATATTTCCATGTTCATACAGACAGCGGTGTAGATATTTCCATGTTCATACAGATAGCTGTGTAGATATTTCCATGTATATGCAGATAGCAGTGTAGGTATTTCCATTTTCATGCAGATAGCGGTGTAGATATTTCCATGTTCAAACAGATAGCGGTGTAGATATATCCATGTTCATACAGATAGCGGTGTAGATATTTCCATGTTCATACAGATAGCGGTGTAGATATTTCCATGTTCGTACAGATAGCAGTGAAGATGCTTGCATGTTTGCACAGATAGCGGTGTAGATATTTCCATGTTCATCCAGATGGCTGTGTAGATATATCCATGTTCATACAGGTAGCGGTGTAGCTATTTCCACGTTCATACAGATAGCGGTGTAGATATTTCCATGTTTATACAGATAGCGGTGAAGATGTATGCATGTTTACACAGATAGCGGTGTAGATATTTCCAGGTTAATACATATAGCGGTGTAGATATTACCATGTTCATCCAGATGGCTGTGTAGATATATCCATGTTCATACATATAGTTGTGTAGATATTTCCATGTTCATACAGATAGTGGTGTAGATATTTCCATGTTCATACAGATAGCGGTGTAGCTATTTCCATGTTCATATAGATAGCGGTGTAGATATTTCCATGTTCATGGAGATAGCGGTTTAGATATTTCCATGTTCATACAGATAGCGGTGCTCATATTTCCAAGTTTATACAGATAGCGGTGAAGATATCTCCATCTTAATACAGATGGCGGTGTAGATATTTATATGTTCATACAGATGGCGGTGCAGTTATTTCCATGTTCATACAGATGGCGGTGTAGATATTTCCATGTTTATAGAGATAGCGGTTTAGTTATTTCCATGTGTATAGAGATAGCTTTGTAGATATTTCCATGTATATGCAGATAGTTGTGTAGATATATCTATTTTCATGCAGATAGCGGTTTAGATATTTCCATGTTCAAACAGATAGAGGTGTAGATATTTCCATGTTCATACAGATAGCGGTGTAGATATTTCCATGTTTATACAGATAGCGGTGAAGATGTATGCATGTTTAGACAGATAGCGGTGTAGATATTTCCATGTTCATACAGATCGCAGTGTAGATATTTCCATGTTCATCCAGATGGCTGTGTAGACATATCCATGTTAATACAGATGGCGGTGAAGATATTTCCATGTTCATACAGATAGCGGTGTAGATATTTCCATCTTCATTCAGATAGCGGTGTAGATATTTCCATGTTCATCCGGATGGCTCTGTAGATATATCCATGTTCATACAGATGGCGGTGAAGATATTTCCATCTTCATACAGATAGCGGTGTAGATATTTCCATGTTCATACAGATAGCGGTGTAGATATTTCCATGTTCATACAGATAGCGGTGTAGCTATTTCCATGTTCATAAAGATAGTGGTGTAGATATTTCCATGTTCATCCAGATGGCTGTGTAGATATATCCATGTTCATACAGATGGCGGTGAAGATATTTCCATGTTCATACAGAAAGCGGTGTAGAGATTTCCATGTTCATACAGATAGCGGTGTAGATATTTCCATGTTCATACAGATAGCGGTGTAGCTATTTCCAAGTTGATACAGATAGCGGTGTAGATATTTCCATGTTCATACAGATAGCGGTGTAGATATTTCCATGTTCATACAGATAGCGGTGTAGATATTTCCTGGTTTATACAGATAGCTGTGTAGATATTTCCAGGTTTATACAGATATCGGTGTAGATATCTCCATCTTAATACAGATGGCGGTGTAGATATTTATATGTTCATACAGATGGCGGTGCAGATGTTTCCATGTTCATACAGATGGCGGTGTAGGTATTTCCATGTTTATAGAGATAGCGGTGTAGTTATTTCCATGTGTAAAGAGATAGCTTTGTAGATATTTCCATGTATATGCAGATAGCTGTGTAGATATTTCCATTTTCATGCAGATAGCAGTGTAGATATTTCCATGTTCAAACAGATAGCGGTGTAGATATTTCCATGTTCATACAGATAACGGTGTAGATATTTCCATGTTTATACAGATAGTGGTGAAGATGTATGCATGTTTACACAGATAGCAGTGTAGCTATTTCCATGTTCATAAAGATAGCGGTGTAGATATTTCCATGTTCATCCAGATGGCTGTGTAGATATATCCATGTTCATACAGATGGCGGAGAAGATATTTCCATGTTCATACAGATAGCTGTGTAGATATTTCCATGTTCATACAGATAGTGGTGTAGATATTTCCATGTTCATACAGATAGCGGTGTAGGTATTTCCATGTTCATACAGATAGCGGTGTAGATATTTCCATGTTCATCCAGATGGCTGTGTAGATATATCCATGTTCATACAGATGGTGGTGAAGATATTTCCATGTTCATACAGATAGCGGTGTAGATATTTCCATGTTCATACAGATAGCTGTGTAGATATTTCCATGTTCATACAGATAGCGGTGTAGGTATTTCCATGTTTATACAGATAGCGGTGTAGATATCTCCATCTTAATACAGATGGCCGTGTAGATATTTATATGTTCATGCAGATGGCGATGCAGGTATTTCCATGTTCTTACAGATGGCAGTGTAGATATTTCCATGTTCATACAGATAGCGGTGTAGTTATTTCCATGTGTAAAGAGATAGCTGTGTAGCTATTTCCATGTATATGCAGATAGCTCTGTAGATATTTCCATTTTCATGCAGATAGCGGTGTAGATATTTCCATGTTCATACAGATAGCGGTGTAGATATTTCCATGTTTATACAGATTGCGGTAAAGATGTATGCATGTTTACACAGATAGCGGTGTAGATATTTCCATGTTCATACAGATAGCGGTGTAGATATTTCCATGTTCATCCAGATGGCTGTGTAGATATATCGATGTTCATACAGATAGCAGTGTGGATATTTCCATGTTCATACGGACGGCTTTGTAGATATATCCATGTTCATACAGATAGCGGTGTAGATATTTCCATGTTCATACAGATAGTGGTGTAGATATTTCCGTGTTCATACAGATAGCGGTGTAGATATTTCCATGTTCATACAGATAGCGGTGTAGGTATTTCCATGTTCATACAGATAGCGGTGCTGATATTTCCATGTTTATACCGGTAGCGGTGTAGATATTTCCATGTTTATACAGATAGCGGTGTAGATATTTCCATGTTTATACACATAGCGGTGTAGATATTTCCAGGTTTATACATATAGCGGTGTAGATATCTCCATCTTAATATAGATGGCGGTGTAGATATTTATATGTTCATACAGATGGCGGTGCAGATATTTCCATGTTCATACAGATGGCGGTGTAGATATTTCCATGTTTATAGAGATAGCGGTGTAGTTATTTCCATGTGTAAAGAGATAGCTTTGTAGACATTTCCATGTATATGCCCATAGCTGTGTAGATATTTCCGTTTTCATGCAGATAGCGGAGTAGATATTTCCATGTTCAAACAGATAGTGGTGTAGATATTTCCATGTTCATAGAGATAGCGGTGTAGATATTTCCATTTTTATACAGATAGCGGTGAAGATGTATGCGTGTTTACACAGATAGCGGTGTATATATTTCCATGTTCATACAGATAGCTGTGTAGATATTTCCATGTTCATCCATATGGCTGTGTAGATATATCCATGTTCATACAGATGACGGTGAAGATATTTCCATGTTCATACAGATAGCGGTGTAGCTATTTCCATGTTCATACAGATAGCGGTGTAGATATTTCCATGTTCATAGAGATAGCGGTGTAGATATTTCCATGTACATACAGATAGCGGTGCTGATATTTCCATGTTTATACAGGTAGCGGTGTAGATATTTCCATGTTTATACTGATAGCGGTGTAGATATTTCCATGTTTATTCAGATAGCGGTGTAGATATTTCGAAGTTTATACAGATAGCGGTGAAGATATATCCATCTTAATACAGATGGTGGTGTAGGCAATTATATGTTCATACAGATGGCGGTGCAGATATTTCCATGTTCTTACAGATGGCGGTGTAGATATTTCCATATTTATAGAGATAGCGGTGTAGTTATTTCCATGTGTAAAGAGATAGCTTTGTAGATATTTCCATGTATATGCAGATAGCTGTGTAGATATTTCTATTTTCATGCAGATAGCGGTTCAGATATTCCATGTTCATACAGATAGCGGTGTAGATATTTCCATGTTTATACAGATAGCGGTGAAGGTGTATGCAAGTTTACAAAGATAGCGGTGTAGATATTTCCATGTTCATTCAGATCGCGGTGTAGATATTTCCATGTTCATCCAGATGGCTGTGTAGACATATCCATGTTCATACAGGTGGCGGTGAAGATATTTCCATGTTCATACAGAGAGCGGTGTAGATATTTCCATGTTCATACAGATAGCAGTGTAGATATTTCCTTGTTCATACAGATGGCTGTGTAGATATATCCATTTTCATACAGATGGGGTTGAAGATATTTCCATGTTCATACAGATAGCGGTGTAGATATGTCCATGTTCATACAGATAGCGGTGTAGATATTTCCATGTTCATACCGATAGCGGTGCTGATATGTCCATGTTTATACAGGTAGCAGTGTAGATATTTCCATGTTTATACAGATAGCGGTGTAGATATTTCTATGATTATACAGATAGCGGTGTAGATATTTCCATGTTTATACAGATAGCGGTGTAGATATCTCCTTCTTAATACAGATGGCGGTGAAGATATTTATATGTTCATACAGATGGCGGTGCAGATATTTCCATGTTCATACAGATGGCGGTGTATATATTTCCATGTTTATAGAGATAGCAGTGTAGTTATTTCCATGTGTAAAGAGATAGCTGTGTAGATATTTCCATGTATATGCAGAGAGCTGTGTAGATATTTCCATTTTCATGCAGACAGTGGTGTAGATATTTCCATGTTCAAACAGATAGCGGTGTAGATATTTCCATGTTCATACAGATAGCGGTGTAGATATTTCCATGTTCATACAAATAGCGGTGTGGATATTTCCATGTTCATACAGATAGCGGTGTAGATATTTCCATGTTCATGCAGATAGCGGTGTAGATATTTCCACGTTCATCCAGATTTCTGTGTAGATATATCCATGTTCATACAGATGGCGGTGAAGATATTTCCATGTTCATACGGATAGCGGTGTAGATATTTCCATGTTCATACAGATATTGGCGTAGGTATCTCCATCTTAATACAGATGGCGGTGTAGATATTTATATGTTCATACAGATGGCCGCGCAGATATTTCCATGTTCATACAGATGGCGGTGTAGATACTTCCATGTTCATACAGATAGCGGTGTAGATATTTCCATGTGTAAAGTGATAGCGGTGTTGATATTTCCATGTATATGCAGATAGCTGTGTAGATATTTCCATTTTCATGCAGATAGTGGTTTAGATATTTCCATGTTCAAACAGATAGCGGTGTAGATATTTCGATGTTCATACAGATAGCGGTGCTGATATTTCCATGTTTATACAGGTAGCGGTGTAGATATTTCCATGTTTATACAGATAGCAGTGTAGATATTTCCATGTTCATACTGATAGCGGTGTAGATATTTCCACGTTCATACAGATAGCGGTGTAGATATTTCCATGTTCGTACAGATAGCAGTGAAGATGTATGCATGTTTACACAGATAGCGGTGTAGATATTTCCATGTTCATCCAGATGGCTGTGTAGATATATCCATGTTCATACAGATAGCGGTGTAGATATTTCCATGCTCATACAGATAGCGGTGTAGCAATTTCCATGTTCATACAGATAGCGGTGTAGATATTTCCATGTTCATGCAGATAGTGGTGTAGATATTTCCATGCTCATACAGATAGCGGTGTAGCTATTTCCATGTTCATACAGATAGCGGTGTAGTTATTTCCATGTTCATAGAGATAGCGGTGTAGATATTTCCATGTTCAAACAGATAGCGGTGTAGATATTTCCATGTTCATGCAGATAGCGGTGTAGATATTTCCATGTTTATACAGATAGCGGTGAATTGTATGCATGTTTACACAGATAGCGGTGTAGATATTGCCATGTTCATACAGATCGCGGTGTAGATATTTCCATGTACATCCAGATGGCTGTGTAGACATATCCATGTTCATTCAGATGGCGGTGAAGATATTTTCATGTTCATACAGATAGCGGTGTAGATATTTCCATGTTCATACCGATAGCGGTGTAGATATTTCCATGTTCATATAGATGGCTGTGTAGATATATCCATGTTCATACAGATGGCGGTGAAGATATTTCCTTGTTCATACAGATAGCGGTGTAGGTATTTCCATGTTCATACAGATAGCGGTGTAGATATTTCCATGTTCATACTGATAGCGGTCCTGATATTTCCATGTTTATACAGGTAGCGGTGTAGATATTTCCAAGTTTATACAGATAGCGGTGTAGATATTTCCATGTTTATACAGATAGCGGAGGAGATATTTCCATGTTTATAAAGATAGCGGTGTAGATATCTCCTTCTTAATACAGATGGCGGTGTAGATATTTATATGTTCATACAGTTGGCGGTGCAGATATTTCCATGTTCATACAGATGGCGGTGTAGATATTTCCATGTTTATAGAGATAGCGGTGTAGTTATTTCCATGTGTAAAGAGATAGCTGTGTATATATTTCCATGTATATGCAGATAGCAGTGTAGGTATTTCCATTTTCATGCAGATAGCGGTGTAGATATTTCCATTTTCATGCAGACAGCGGTGTAGATATTTCCATGTTCAAACAGATAGCGGTGTAGATATTTCCATGTTCATACCGATAGCTGTTTAGATATTTCCATGTTCATACAGATAGCGGTGTAGATATTTCCATGTTCATACCGATAGCGGTGCTGATATGTCCATGTTTATACAGGTAGCAGTGTAGATATTTCCATGTTTATACAGATAGCGGTGTAGATATTTCTATGATTATACAGATAGCGGTGTAGATATTTCCATGTTTATACAGATAGCGGTGTAGATATCTCCTTCTTAATACAGATGGCGGTGAAGATATTTATATGTTCATACAGATGGCGGTGCAGATATTTCCATGTTCATACAGTTGGCGGTGTAGATATTTCCATGTTTATAGAGATAGCAGTGTAGTTATTTCCATGTGTAAAGAGATAGCTGTGTAGATATTTCCATGTATATGCAGAGAGCTGTGTAGATATTTCCATTTTCATGCAGACAGCGGTGTAGATATTTCCATGTTCAAACAGATAGCGGTGTAGATATTTCCATGTTCATACAGATAGCGGTGTAGATATTTCCATGTTCATACAAATAGCGGTGTGGATATTTCCATGTTCATACAGATAGCGGTGTAGATATTTCCATGTTCATGCAGATAGCGGTGTAGATATTTCCACGTTCATCCAGATTTCTGTGTAGATATATCCATGTTCATACAGATGGCGGTGAAGATATTTCCATGTTCATACGGATAGCGGTGTAGATATTTCCATGTTCATACAGATATTGGTGTAGATATCTCCATCTTAATACAGATGGCGGTGTAGATATTTATATGTTCATACAGATGGCCGCGCAGATATTTCCATGTTCATACAGATGGCGGTGTAGATACTTCCATGTTCATACAGATAGCGGTGTAGATATTTCCATGTGTAAAGTGATAGCGGTGTTGATATTTCCATGTATATGCAGATAGCTGTGTAGATATTTCCATTTTCATGCAGATAGTGGTTTAGATATTTCCATGTTAAAACAGATAGCGGTGTAGATATTTCGATGTTCATACAGATAGCGGTGCTGATATTTCCATGTTTATACAGGTAGCGGTGTAGATATTTCCATGTTTATACAGATAGCAGTGTAGATATTTCCATGTTCATACTGATAGCGGTGTAGATATTTCCACGTTCATACAGATAGCGGTGTAGATATTTCCATGTTCGTACAGATAGCAGTGAAGATGTATGCATGTTTACACAGATAGCGGTGTAGATATTTCCATGTTCATCCAGATGGCTGTGTAGATATATCCATGTTCATACAGATAGCGGTGTAGATATTTCCATGCTCATACAGATAGCGGTGTAGCAATTTCCATGTTCATACAGATAGCGGTGTAGATATTTCCATGTTCATACAGATAGTGGTGTAGATATTTCCATGCTCATACAGATAGCGGTGTAGCTATTTCCATGTTCATACAGATAGCGGTGTAGTTATTTCCATGTTCATAGAGATAGCGGTGTAGATATTTCCATGTTCAAACAGATAGCGGTGTAGATATTTCCATGTTCATGCAGATAGCGGTGTAGATATTTCCATGTTTATACAGATAGTGGTGAATTGTATGCATGTTTACACAGATAGCGGTGTAGATATTGCCATGTTCATACAGATCGCGGTGTAGATATTTCCATGTACATCCAGATGGCTGTGTAGACATATCCATGTTCATTCAGATGGCGGTGAAGATATTTCCATGTTCATACAGATAGCGGTGTAGATATTTCCATGTTCATACCGATAGCGGTGTAGATATTTCCATGTTCATATAGATGGCTGTGTAGATATATCCATGTTCATACAGATGGCGGTGAAGATATTTCCTTGTTCATACAGATAGCGGTGTAGGTATTTCCATGTTCATACAGATAGCGGTGTAGATATTTCCATGTTCATACTGATAGCGGTCCTGATATTTCCATGTTTATACAGGTAGCGGTGTAGATATTTCCAAGTTTATACAGATAGCGGTGTAGATATTTCCATGTTTATACAGATAGCGGAGGAGATATTTCCATGTTTATAAAGATAGCGGTGTAGATATCTCCTTCTTAATACAGATGGCGGTGTAGATATTTATATGTTCATACAGTTGGCGGTGCAGATATTTCCATGTTCATACAGATGGCGGTGTAGATATTTCCATGTTTATAGAGATAGCGGTGTAGTTATTTCCATGTGTAAAGAGATAGCTGTGTATATATTTCCATGTATATGCAGATAGCAGTGTAGGTATTTCCATTTTCATGCAGATAGCGGTGTAGATATTTCCATTTTCATGCAGACAGCGGTGTAGATATTTCCATGTTCAAACAGATAGCGGTGTAGATATTTCCATGTTCATACCGATAGCTGTTTAGATATTTCCATGTTCTTACAGATAGCGGTGTAGATATTTCCATGTTCATACCGATAGCGGTGCTGATATGTCCATGTTTATACAGGTAGCAGTGTAGATATTTCCATGTTTATACAGATAGCGGTGTAGATATTTCTATGATTATACAGATAGCGGTGTAGATATTTCCATGTTTATACAGATAGCGGTGTAGATATCTCCTTCTTAATACAGATGGCGGTGAAGATATTTATATGTTCATACAGATGGCGGTGCAGATATTTCCATGTTCATACAGTTGGCGGTGTAGATATTTCCATGTTTATAGAGATAGCAGTGTAGTTATTTCCATGTGTAAAGAGATAGCTGTGTAGATATTTCCATGTATATGCAGAGAGCTGTGTAGATATTTCCATTTTCATGCAGACAGCGGTGTAGATATTTCCATGTTCAAACAGATAGCGGTGTAGATATTTCCATGTTCATACAGATAGCGGTGTAGATATTTCCATGTTCATACAAATAGCGGTGTGGATATTTCCATGTTCATACAGATAGCGGTGTAGATATTTCCATGTTCATGCAGATAGCGGTGTAGATATTTCCACGTTCATCCAGATTTCTGTGTAGATATATCCATGTTCATACAGATGGCGGTGAAGATATTTCCATGTTCATACGGATAGCGGTGTAGATATTTCCATGTTCATACAGATATTGGTGTAGATATCTCCATCTTAATACAGATGGCGGTGTAGATATTTATATGTTCATACAGATGGCCGCGCAGATATTTCCATGTTCATACAGATGGCGGTGTAGATACTTCCATGTTCATACAGATAGCGGTGTAGATATTTCCATGTGTAAAGTGATAGCGGTGTTGATATTTCCATGTATATGCAGATAGCTGTGTAGATATTTCCATTTTCATACAGATAGTGGTTTAGATATTTCCATGTTCAAACAGATAGCGGTGTAGATATTTCGATGTTCATACAGATAGCGGTGCTGATATTTCCATGTTTATACAGGTAGCGGTGTAGATATTTCCATGTTTATACAGATAGCAGTGTAGATATTTCCATGTTCATACTGATAGCGGTGTAGATATTTCCACGTTCATACAGATAGCGGTGTAGATATTTCCATGTTCGTACAGATAGCAGTGAAGATGTATGCATGTTTACACAGATAGCGGTGTAGATATTTCCATGTTCATCCAGATGGCTGTGTAGATATATCCATGTTCATACAGATAGCGGTGTAGAAATTTCCATGTTCATACAGATAGCGGTGTAGCAATTTCCATGTTCATACAGATAGCGGTGTAGATATTTCCATGTTCATACAGATAGTGGTGTAGATATTTCCATGCTCATACAGATAGCGGTGTAGCTATTTCCATGTTCATACAGATAGCGGTGTAGTTATTTCCATGTTCATAGAGATAGCGGTGTAGATATTTCCATGTTCAAACAGATAGCGGTGTAGATATTTCCATGTTCATGCAGATAGCGGTGTAGATATTTCCATGTTTATACAGATAGCGGTGAATTGTATGCATGTTTACACAGATAGCGGTGTAGATATTGCCATGTTCATACAGATCGCGGTGTAGATATTTTCATGTACATCCAGATGGCTGTGTAGACATATCCATGTTCATTCAGATGGCGGTGAAGATATTTCCATGTTCATACAGATAGCGGTGTAGATATTTCCATGTTCATACCGATAGCGGTGTAGATATTTCCATGTTCATATAGATCGCTGTGTAGATATATCCATGTTCATACAGATGGCGGTGAAGATATTTCCTTGTTCATACAGATAGCGGTGTAGGTATTTCCATGTTCATACAGATAGCGGTGTAGATATTTCCATGTTCATACTGATAGCGGTCCTGATATTTCCATGTTTATACAGGTAGCGGTGTAGATATTTCCAAGTTTATACAGATAGCGGTGTAGATATTTCCATGTTTATACAGATAGCGGAGGAGATATTTCCATGTTTATAAAGATAGCGGTGTAGATATCTCCTTCTTAATACAGATGGCGGTGTAGATATTTATATGTTCATACAGTTGGCGGTGCAGATATTTCCATGTTCATACAGATAGCGGTGTAGATATTTCCATGTTTATAGAGATAGCGGTGTAGTTATTTCCATGTGTAAAGAGATAGCTGTGTATATATTTCCATGTATATGCAGATAGCAGTGTAGGTATTTCCATTTTCATGCAGATAGCGGTGTAGATATTTCCATTTTCATGCAGACAGCGGTGTAGATATTTCCATGTTCAAACAGATAGCGGTGTAGATATTTCCATGTTCATACCGATAGCTGTTTAGATATTTCCATGTTCATACAGATAGCGGTGTAGATATTTCCATGTTCATACAGATAGCGGTGGTGATATTTCCATGTTTATACAGGTAGCGGTGTAGATATTTCCATGTTTATACAGATAGCGGTGTAGATATCTAAATCTTTATACAGATGGCGGGGTAGATATTTATATGTTCATACAGATGGCGGTGCAGATATTTCCATGTTCATACAGATGGCGGTGTAGATATTTCTATGTTCATACAGATAGCGGTGTAGTTATTTCCATGTGTAAAGAGATAGCTGGGTAGATATTTCCATGTATATGCAGATAGCAGTGTAGGTATTTCCATTTTCATGCAGATAGCGGTGTAGATAGTTCCATGTTCAAACAGATAGCGGTGTAGATATTTCCATGTTCATACAGATAGCGGTGTAGATATTTCCATGTTTATACAGATAGCGGTGAAGATGTATGCATGTTTACACAGATAGCGGTGTAGCTATTTCCATGTTCATAAAGATAGCGGTGTAGATATTTCCATGTTCATCCAGATGGCTGTGTAGCTATATCCATGTTCATACAGATGGCGGTGAAGATATTTCCATGTTCATACAGATAGCGGTGTAGAGATTTCCATGTTCATACAGATAGCGGTGTAGATATTTCCATGTTCATACAGATAGCGGTGTAGCTATTTCCATGTTCATACAGATAGCGGTGTAGATATTTCCATGCTCATACAGATAGTGGTGTAGATATTTCCATGTTCATACAGATAGCGGTGTAGGTATTTCCATGTTCATACAGATAGCGGTGTAGATATTTCCATGTTCATCCAGATGGCTGTGTAGATATATCCATGTTCATACAGATGGCAGTGAAGATATTTCCATGTTCATACAGATAGCGGTGTAGATATTTCCATGTTCATACAGATAGCTGTGTAGATATTTCCATGTTTATACAGATAGCTGTGTAGATATCTCCATCTTAATACAGATGGCCGTGTAGATATTTATATGTTAATACAGATGGCGATGCAGGTATTTCCATGTTCATACAGATGGCAGTGTAGATATTTCCATGTTCATACAGATAGCGGTGTAGTTATTTCCATGTGTAAAGAGATAGCTGTGTAGATATTTCTATGTATATGCAGATAGCTCTGTAGATATTTCCATTTTCATGCAGATAGCGGTGTAGATATTTCCATGTTCATACAGATAGCGGTGTAGATATTTCCATGTTTATACAGATAGCGGTGAAGATGTATGCATGTTTACACAGATAGCGGTGTAGCTATTTCCATGTTCATAAAGATAGCGGTGTAGATATTTCCATGTTCATCCAGATGGCTGTGTAGCTATATCCATGTTCATAGAGATGGCGGTGAAGATATTTCCATGTTCATACAGATAGCGGTGTAGAGATTTCCATGTTCATACAGATAGCGGTGTAGATATTTCCATGTTCATACAGATAGCGGTGTAGCTATTTCCATGTTCATACAGATAGCGGTGTAGATATTTCCATGTTCATACAGATAGCGGTGTAGATATTTCCATGTTCATACAGATAGTGGTGTAGATATTTCTATGTTCATACAGATAGCGGTGTAGGTATTTCCATGTTCATACAGATAGCGGTGTAGTTATTTCCATGTTCATCCAGATGGCTGTGTAGATATATCCATGTTCATACAGATGGCAGTGAAGATATTTCCATGTTCATACAGATAGCGGTGTAGATATTTCCATGTTCATACAGATAGCTGTGTAGATATTTCCATGTTTATACAGATAGCGGTGTAGATATCTCCATCTTAATACAGATGGCCGTGTAGATATTTATATGTTAATACAGATGGCGATGCAGGTATTTCCATGTTCATACAGATGGCAGTGTAGATATTTCCATGTTCATACAGATAGCGGTGTAGTTATTTCCATGTGTAAAGAGATAGCTGTGTAGATATTTCTATGTATATGCAGATAGCTCTGTAGATATTTCCATTTTCATGCAGATAGCGGTGTAGATATTTCCATGTTCATACAGATAGCGGTGTAGATATTTCCATGTTTATACAGATAGCGGTGAAGATGTATGCATGTTTACACAGATAGCGGTGTAGATATTTCCATGTTCTTACAGATAGCGGTGTAGATATTTCCAAGTTCATCCAGATGGCTGTGTAGATATATCCAAGTTCATACAGATAGCAGTGTGGATATTTCCATGTTCATACGGACGGCTTTGTAGATATATCCATGTTCATACAGATAGCGGTGTAGATATTTCCATGTTCATACAGATAGTGGTGTAGATATTTCCATGTTCATACAGATAGCGGTGTAGATATTTCCATGTTCATACAGATAGCGGTGTAGATATTTCCATGTTCATACAGATAGCGGTGCTGTTACTTCCATGTTCATCCAGATGTCTGTGTAGATATATCCATGTTCATACAGATGGCGGTGAAGATATTTCCATGTTCATACAGATATCGGTGTATATATTTCCATATTCATACAGTTAGCGGTGTAGATATTTCCATGTTCATACAGATAGTGGTGTAGATATATCCATGTTCATACAGATAGCGGTGCTGATATTTAAATGTTTATACAGGTAGCGGTGTAGATATCTCCATCTTAATATAGATGGTGGTGTAGATATTTATATGTTCATACAGATGGCGGTGCAGATATTTCCATGTTCATACAGATGGCGGTGTAGATATTTCCATGTTTTTAGAGATAGCGGTGTAGTTATTTCCATGTGTAAAGAGATAGCTTTGTAGATATTTCCATGTATATGCAGACAGCTGTGAAGATATTTCTAGTCTCATGCAGATAGCGGTTCAGATATTTCCATGTTCATACAGATAGTGGTGTAGTTATTTCCATGTGTAAAGAGATAGCTGTGTAGATATTTCCATGTATATGCAGATAGCTGTGTAGATATTTCCATTTTCATGCAGATAGCGGTGTATATATTTCCCTGTTCAAACAGATAGCGGTGTAGTTATTTCCATGTTCATACAGATAGAGGTGTAGATATTTCCATGTTCATACAGATAGTGGTGTAGATATTTCCATGTTCATACAGATAGCGGTGTAGCTATTTCCATGTTCATACAGATAGCGGTGTAGATATTTCCATGTTCATAGAGATAGCGGTGTAGATATTTACATGTTCATACAGATAGCGGTGCTGATATTTCCATGTTTATACAGGTAGCGGTGTAGATATTTCCATGTTTATACAGATACTGATGTAGATATTTCCATGTTTATTCAGATAGCGGTGTAGATATTTCCAAGTTTATACAGATAGCGGTGTAGATATCTCCATCTTAATACAGATGGCGGTGTAGATATTTATATGTTCATACAGATGGCGGTGCAGATATTTCCATGTTCATATAGATGGCGGTGTAGATATTTCCATGTTTATAGAGATAGCATTGTATTTATTTCCATGTGTAAAGAGATAGCTTTGTAGATATTTCCATGTGTATGCAGATAGCTGTGTAGATATTTCCATTTTCATGCAGATAGCGGTGTAGATATTTCCATGTTCAAACAGATAGCGGTGTACATATTTCCATGTTCATACAGATAGCGGTGTAGATATTTCCATGTTTATAAAGATAGCGGTGAAGATGTATGCATGTTTACAAGGATAGCAGTGTAGATGTTTCCATGTTCATGCAGATAGCGGTGTAGATATTTCCATGTTCATCCAGATGGCATTGTAGATATATCCATGTTCATACAGATGGCAGTGAAGATATTTCCATGTTCATACAGATAGCGGTGTAGATATTTCCATGTTCACACAGATAGCGGTGGAGATATTTCCGTGTTCATACCGATAGCGGTGCTGATATTTCCATGTTTATACAGGTAGCGATGTAGATATTTCCATGTTTGTACAGATAGCGGTGTAGATATTTCCATGTTTATACAGATAGCAGTGTAGATATTTCCATGTTTATACAGATATCGGTGTAGATATCTCCTTCTTAATACAGATGGCGGTGTAGATATTTATATGTCCATACAGATGGCGGTGCAGATATTTCCATGTTCATACAGATGGCGGTGTAGATATATCCATGTTCATACAGATAGCGGTGTAGTTATTTCCATGTGTAAAGAGATAGCTGTGTAGATCTTCCCATGTATATTCAGATAGCTGTGAAGATATTTCCATTTTCATGCAGATAGCGGTGTATATATTGCCCTGTTCAAACAGATAGCTGTGTAGATATTTCCATGTTCATACAGATAGTGGTGTAGATATTTCCATGTTCATACAGATAGCGGTGTAGCTATTTCCATGTTCATACAGATAGCGGTGTGGATATTTCCATGTTCATAGAGATAGCGGTGTACATATTTCCATGTTCATACAGATAGCGGTGCTGATATTTCCATGTTTATACAGGTAGCAGTGTAGATATTTCCATGTTTATACAGATAGCGGTGAAGATGTATGCATGTTTACACATATAGCGGTGTACATATTTTCATGTTCATCCAGAAGGCTGTGTAGATATATCTACGTTCATACAGATGGCAGTGAAGATATTTCCATGTTCATACAGATAGAGGGGCTGATATTTCCATGTTCATACAGATAGCGGTGCTGATATTTCCATGTTTATACATGTAGCGGTGTAGATATTTCCATGTTTATACAGATAGCGGTGTAGATATTTCCATGTTTATACAGATAGCGGTGTAGATATCTCCATCTTAATACAGATGGCCGTGTAGATATATATATGTTCATACAAATGGCCGTGCAGATATTTCCATGTTCATACAGATGCCGGTGTAGATATTTCCATGTTCATACAGATAGCGGTGTAGTTATTTCCATGTGTAAAGAGATAGCTGTGTAGATATTTCCATGTATATGCAGATAGCTGTGTAGATATTTCCATTTTCATGCAGATAGCGGTGTATATATTTCCATCTTCAAACAGATAGCGGTGTAGATATTTCCATGTTCATAAAGATAGCGGTGTAGATATTTACATGTTTATACAGATAGCGGTGAAGATGTATGCATGTTTACACAGATAGCGGTGTGGATATTTCCATGTTCATCCAGACGGCTGTGTAGATATATCCATGTTCATACAGATAGCGGTGTAGATATTTCCATGTTCATACAGATAGCGGTGTAGATATTTCCATGTTCATACAGATAGCGGTGTAGATATTTCCATGTTTATACAGATAGCAGTGTAGATATTTCCATGTTTATACAGATAGCGGTGTAGATATCTCCATCTTAATACAGATGGCGGCGTAGATATTTATATGTTCCTACAGATGGCGGTGCAGATATTTCCATGTTCATACAGATGGCGGTGTAGATATTTCCATGTTTATAGAGATAGGGGTGTAGTTATTTCCAAGTGTAAAGAGATAGCTTTGTAGATATTTCCATGTATATGCAGATAGCTGTGTAGATATTTCCATTTTCATGCAGATAGTGGTTTAGATATTTCCATGTTCAAACAGATAGCGGTGTAGATATTTCCATGTTCATGCAGATAGTGGTGTAGATATTTCCATGTTTATACAGATAGCGGTGAAGATGTTTGCATGTTTACACAGATAGCGGTGTAGATATTTCCATGTTCATACAGAAAGCGGTGTAGATATTTCCATGTTCATCCAGATGGCTGTGTAGATATATCCATGTTCATCCAGATGGCGGTGAAGATATTTCCATGTTCGTACAGATAGCGGTGTAGATATTTCCATGTTCATACAGATATTGGTGTAGATATTTCCATGTTCATACAGATAGCGGTGTAGATATTTCCATGTTCATGCAGATAGCGGTGTAGATATTTCCATGTTCATCCAGATGGCTGTGTAGATATACCCATGTTCATACAGATGGCGTTGAAGATACTTCCATGTTCATACAGATAGCGGTGTAGCTATTTCCATGTTCATACAGATAGCGGTGTACATATTTCCATGTTCATCCAGATGGCTGTGTAGACATATCCATGTTAATACAGATGGCGGTGGAGATAATTCCATGTTCATACAGATAGCGGTGTAGATATTTCCATGTTCATACAGATAGTGGTGTAGATATTTCCATGTTCATACAGATAGAGGGGCTGATATTTCCATGTTCATACAGATAGTGGTGCTGATATTTCCATGTTTATACAGGTAGCGGTGTAGATATTTCCATGTTCATACAGATAGCGGTGTAGATATTTCCATGTTTATACAGATAGCTTTGAAGATGTATGCATGTTTACACAGATAGCGGTTTAGATATTTCCATGTTCAAACAGATAGCGGTGTAGATATTTCCATGTTCATACAGATAGCGGTGCTGATATTTCCATGTTTATACAGGTAGCGGTGTGGATATTTCCATGTTTATACAGATAGCGGTGTAGATATTTCCATTTTTATACAGATAGCGGTGTAGATATTTCCAAGTTTATACAGATAGCGGTGTAGATAACTCCATCTTAATACAGATGTCGGTGTAGATATTTCCGTGTTCATCCAGATGGCTCTGTAGACATATCCATGTTCATACAGATGGCGGTGAAGATACTTCCATGTTCATACAGATAGCGGTGTAGATATTTCCATGCTCATACAGATAGTGGTGTGGATATTTCAATGTTCATACAGATAGAGGGGCTGATATTTCCATGTTCATACAGATAGCGGTGCTGATATTTCCATGTCTATACAGGTAGCGGTGTAGATATTTCCATGTTTATACATATAGCGGTGTAGATATTTCCATGTCTATACAGATAGCGGTGTAGATATCTCCATCTTAATACAGATGGCAGTGTAGATATTTATATGTTCCTACAGATTGCAGTGCAGATATTTCCATGTTCAAACAGATGGCTGTGTAGATATTTCCATGTTCATACAGATAGCGGTGTAGTTATTTCCATGTGCAAAGGGATAGCTGTGTAGATATTTCCACGTATATGCAGATAGCTGTGTAGATATTTCCATTTTCATGCAGATAGCGGTTTAGATATTTCCATGTTCAAACAGATAGCGGTGTAGATATTTCCATGTTCATACAGATAGTGGTGTAGATATTTCCATGTTTATACAGATAGCGGTGAAGATGTATGCATGTTTACACAGATAGCGGTGTAGATATTTCCATGTTCCCACAGATAGCGGTGTAGATATTTCCATGTTCATCCAGATGGCTGTGTAGATATATCCATGTTCATACAGATAGCGGTGTAGACATTTCCATGTTCATACAGATAGCGGTGTAGCTATTTCCATGTTCATACAGATAGCGGTGTAGATATTTCCATGTTCGTACAGATAGCGGTGCTGATATTTCCATGTTTATACAGGTAGCGGTGCAGATATTTCCATGTTTATACAGATAGCGGTGTAGATATTTCCATGTTTATACAGATAGAGGTGTAGATATTTCCAGGTTTATACAGATAGCGGTGTAGATATCTCCATCTTAATACAGATGGCGGTGTAGTTATTTATATGTTCATACAGATGACGCTGTGGATATTTGCATGTTCATACAGATGGCGGTATAGCTATTTCCATGCTCATGGAGATAGCGGAGTAGATATTTTCATGTTCATCCAGATGGCTGTGTAGAGATATCCATGTTCATACAGATGGCGGTTAAGATATTTCCATGTTCATACAGATAGCGCTGCTGATATTTCCATGTTTATACAGGTAGCGGTGTAGATATTTCCAGGTTTATACAGATAGCGGTGTAGACATTTCCATGTTTATACAGATAGCGGTGTAGATATTTCCATGTTTATACAGATAGTGGTGTAGATATCTCCATCTTAATACAGATGGCGGTGTAGATATTTATATGTTCATACAGATGGCCGTGTAGATATTTCCATGTTCATACAGATGGCGCTGTAAATATATCCATTTTCATACAGATAGCGGTGTAGTTATTTCCATGTGCAAAGAGATAGCTATGTAGATATTTCCATGTATATGCAGATAGCTGTGTAGATATTTCCATTTTCATGCAGATAGCGGTTTAGATATTTCCATGTTCAAACAGATAGCGGTGTAGATATTTCCATGTTCATACAGATAGCGGTGTAGATATCTCCATCTTAAAACGGATGGCGGTGTAGATATTTATATGTTCATACAGATGGCGGTGTAGCTATTTCCATGTTCATACAGATAGCGGTGTAGCTATATCCATGTTCATGCAGATAGCGGTGTAGATATTTCCTTGTTCATCCATATGGCTGAGTAGATATTACCATGTTCATACAGATGGCGGTGAAGATATTTCCATGTTCATACAGATAGCGGTGTAGCTATTTCCATGTTCATACAGATAGCGGTGTAGATATTTCCATGTTTATACACATAGCGGTGTAGATATTTCCATGTTTATACACATAGCAGTGTAGATATCTCCATCTTAATACAGATGGCGGTGTAGTTATTTATATGTTCATACAGATGGCGGTGCAGATATTTCCATGTTCATACAGATGGCGGTGTGGATATTTGCATGTTCATACAGATGGCGGTTTAGCTATTTCCATGTTCATACAGATAGCGGTGCTGATATTTCCATGTTTATACAGGTAGCGGTGGAGATATTTCCAGGTTTATAGAGATAGCGGTGTAGACATTTCCATGTTTATACAGATAGCGGTGTAGATATTTCCATGTTTATACAGATAGTGTTGTAGATATCTCCATCTTAATACAGATGGCGGTGTAGATATTTATATGTTCATACAGATGGCCGTGTAGATATTTCCATGTTTATACAGATAGTGTTGTAGATATCTCCATCTTAATACAGATGGCGGTGTAGATATTTATATGTTCATACAGATGGCCGTGTAGATATTTCCATGTTCATACAGATGGCGCTGTAAATATATCCATTTTCATGCAGATAGCGGTGTAGTTATTTCCATGTGCAAAGAGATAGCTATGTAGATATTTCCATGTATATGCAGATAGCTGTGTAGATATTTTTATTTTCATGCAGATAGCGGTTTAGATATTTCCATGTTCAAACAGATAGCGGTGTAGATATTTCCATGTTCATACAGATAGCGGTGTAGATATTTCCATGTTTATACAGATAGCGGTGAAGATGTATGCAGGTTTACACAGATAGCGGTGTAGATATTTCCATGTTCATACAGATAGCAGTGTAGATATTTCCATGTTCATACAGATAGCGTTGTAGATATTTCCATGTTCATACAGATAGCAGTGTAGATATTTCCATGTTCATCCAGATGGCTGTGTAGATATATCCATGTTCATACAGATAGCGGTGTAGATATTTCCATGTTCATACAGATAGCGGTGTAGATATTTCCATGTTCATACAGATAGCGGTGTATCTATTTCCATGTTCATACAGATAGCGGTGTAGATATTTCCATGTTCGTACAGATAGCGGTGTAGATATTTCCATGTTCATACAGATAGCGGTGCTGATATTTCCATGTTTATACAGGCAGCGGTGTAGCTATATCCATGTTCATGCAGATAGCGGTGTAGATATTTCCATGTTCATCCATATGGCTGAGTAGAGATTTCCATGTTCATACAGATGGCGGTGAAGATATTTCCATGTGCATACAGATAGCGGTGTAGATATTTCCATGTTCATACAGATAGTGGTGTAGATATTTCCATGTTCATACAGATAGCGGTGTAGCTATTTCCATGTTCATGCAGATAGCGGTGTAGATATTTCCATGTTCATCCATATGGCTGTGTAGATATATCCATGTTCATACAGATGGCGGTGAAGATATTTCGGTGTTCATACAGATAGCGGTGTAGATATTTCCATGTTCATACAGATAGCGGTGTAGATATTTCCATGTTCATACAGATAGCGGTGTAGATATTTCCATGTTCATACAGATAGAGGGGCTGATATTTCCATGTTCATACAGATAGCGGTGCTGATATTTCCATGTTTATACAGGTAGCGGTGAAGATATTTAGATGTTTATACAGATAGCGGTGCAGATATTTCCATGTTTATACAGATAGCGGTGTAGATATCTCCATCTTAATACAGATGGCAGTCTAGATATTTATATGTTCATACAGATGGCCGTGCAGATATTTCCAGGTTCATACAGATGACGGTGCAGATATTTCCATGTTCATACAGATAGCGGTGTAGTTATTTCCATGCGCAAAGAGATAGCTGTGTAGATATTTCCATGTATATGCAGATAGCAGTGTAGATATTCCCATTTTCATGCAGATAGCCGTTTAGATATTTCCATGTTCAAACAGATAGCTGTGTAGATATTTCCATGTTCATACAGATAGCGGTGTAGATATTTCCATGTTTATACAGATAGCGGTGAAGATGTATGCATGTTTACACAGATAGCGGTGTAGATATTTCCATGTTCATACAGATAGCGGTGTAGATATTTCCATGTTCATCCAGATGGCTGTGTAGATATATTCATGTTCATAGAGATAGCGGTGTAGATATTTCCATATTCATACAGATAGTGGTGTAGATATTTCCATCTTCATACAGATAGCGGTGTAGCTATTTCCATGTTCATACAGATAGCGGTGTAGATATTTCCATGTTCGTACGGATAGCGGTGTAGATATTTCCACGTTCATAGAGATAGCGGTGCTGATATTTCCATGTTTATACAGGTAGCGGTGCAGATATTTCCATGTTTATACAGATAGCGGTGTAGATATTTCCGTGTTTATACAGATAGCGTTGTAGATATTTCCAAGTTTATACAGATAGCGGTGTAGATATCTCCATCTTAATACAGTTGGCGGTGTAGATATTTATATGTTCATACAGATGGCGGTGCAGATATTTCCATTTTCAGGTAGACAGCGGTTTAGATATTTCCGTGTTCAAACAGATAGCGGTGTGGATATTTCCATGCTCATACAGATAGTGGTGTAGATATATCCATGTTTATACAGATAGCGGTGAAGATGTATGCCTGTTTACACAGATAGCAGTGTAGATATTTCCATGTTCATACACATAGCGGTGTAGATATTTCCATGTTCATCCTGATGGCTGTGTAGATATATCCATCTTCATACAGATAGCCGTGTAGACATTTCCATGTTCATACAGATAGTGCTGTAGATATTTCCATGTTCATACAGATAGCGGTGCAGCTATTTCCATGTTCATACAGATAGCGGTGTAGCTATTTCCGTGTTCATGCTGATAGCGGTGTAGATATTTCCATGTTCTTCCATATGGCTGTGTAGATATATCCATGTTCATACAGATGGCGGTGAAGATATTTCCGTGTTCATACAGATAGCGGTGTAGATATTTCCATGTTCATACAGATAGCAGTGTAGATATTTCCATGTTCATACAGATAATGGTGTAGATATTTCCATGTTCATACAGATGGCGGTGTAGATATTTCCATGTTCATACAGAGAGCGGTGTAGTTATTTCCATGTTCATACAGATAGTGCTGTAGATATTTCCATGTTCATACAGATAGCTGTGTAGCTATTTCCATGTTCATACATGTAGCGGTGTAGATATTTCCATGTTCAAACAGATAGCGGTGTAGATATTTCCATGTTCATACAGATAGCGGTGCTTATATTTCCATGTTTATACAGGTAGCGGTGTAGATATTTCCATGTTCATACAGATAGCGGTGCAGCTATTTCCATGTTCATACAGATAGCGGTGTAGCTATTTCCGTGTTCATGCAGATAGCGGTGTAGATATTTCCATGTTCATCCATATGGCTGTGTAGATATATCCATGTTCATACAGATGGCGGTGAAGATATTTCCGTGTTCATACAGATAGCGGTGTAGATATTTCCATGTTCATACAGATAGCGGTGTAGATATTTCCATGTTCATACAGATAATGGTGTAGATATTTCCATGTTCATTCAGATGGCGGTGTAGATATTTCCATGATCATACAGAGAGCGGTGTAGTTATTTCCATGTTCATACAGATAGTGCTGTAGATATTTCCATGTTCATACAGATAGCTGTGTAGCTATTTCCATGTTCATACAGGTAGCGGTGTAGATATTTCCATGTTCAAACAGATAGCGGTGTAGATATTTCCATGTTCATACAGATAGCGGTGCTTATATTTCCATGTTTATACAGGTAGCGGTGTAGATATTTCCATGTTCATACAGATAGCGGTGTAGATATTTCCATGTTTATACGGATAGCGGTGTAGATATTTCCATGTTAATCCAGATGGCTGTGTAGATATATCCATGTTCATACAGATGGCGGTGAAGATATTTCCATGTTCATACAGATAGCGGTGTAGATATTTCCATGTTCATACAGATAGGGGTGTAGATATTTCCATGTTCATACAGATAGCGGTGTAGATATTTCCATGTTCATACAGATAGCGGTGGAGATATTTCCATGTTCATCCAGATGGCTGTGTAGACATATCCATGTTCATACAGACGGCGGTGAAGATAATTCCATGTTCATACAGTTAGCGGTGAAGATATATCCATGTTCATACAGATAGTGGTGTAGATATATCCATGTTCATACAGATAGAGGGGCTGATATTTCCATGTTCATACAGATAGCGGTGCTGATATTTCCATGTTTATACAGGTAGCGGTGTAGATATTTAGATGTTTATTCAGATAGCGTTGTAGATATTTCCATGTTTATACAGATAGCGGTGTAGATATCTCCATCTTAATACAGATGGCAGTGTAGATATTTATATGTTCATACAGATGGCCATGCAGTTATTTCCAGGTTCATACAGATGGCGGTGTAGATATTTCCATGTTCATACAGATAGCGGTGTAGTTATTTCCATGCGCAAAGAGTTAGCTGTGTAGATATTTCCATGTATATGCAGATAGCAGTGTAGATATTTCCATTTTCATGCAGATAGCCGTTTAGATATTTCCATGTTCAAACAGATAGCGGTGTAGATATTTCCATGTTCATACAGATAGCGGTGTAGATATTTCCATGTTCATACAGATAGCGGTGTAGATATTTCCCTGTTTATACAGATAGCGGTGAAGAAGTATGCATGTTTACACAGATAGCTGTGTAGCTATTTCCATGTTCATACAGATAGCGGGGTAGATATTTCCATTTTTATACAGATAGCGGTGTAGATATTTCCAAGTTTATACAGATAGCGGTGTAGATATCTCCATCTTAATACAGATGGCGGTGTAGATATTTATATGTTCATACAGATGGCGGTGCAGATATTTCCATGTTCAAACAGATGGCGGTGTAGCTATTTCCATGTTCATACAGATAGCGGTGTAGCTATTTCCATGTTCATGCAGATAGCGGTGTAGATATTTCCATGTTCATCCATATGGCTGTGTAGATATATCCATGCTCATACAGATGGCGGTGAAGATATTTCCATGTTCATACAGATAGCGGTGTAGATAATTCCATGTTCATCCAGATGGCTGTGTAGTTATATCCATGTTCATACAGATGGCGGTGAAGATATTTCCATGCTCATACAGATAGCAGTGTAGATATTTCCATGTTTACACAAATAGTGGTGTAGATATTTCCATGTTCATTCAGATAGAGGGGCTGATATTTCCATGTTCATACTGTTAGCGGTGCTGATATTTCCATGTTTATACAGGTAGCGGAGTAGATATTTCCATGTTTCTAAAGACAGCGGTGTAGATATTTCCATGTTTATACAGATAGCGGTGTAGATATTTCCATGTTTATACAGATAGCGGTGTAGATATCTCCATCTTTATACAGATGGCGGTGTAGATATTTATATGTTCATACAGATGGCGGTGCAGATATTTCCATGTTCATACAGATGGCGGTGTAGATATTTCCATGTTCATACAGATAGCGGTGTAGTTATTTCCATGTGTAAAGAGATAGCTGTGTAGATATTACCATGTACATGCAGATAGCTGTGTAGATATTTCCATTTTCATGCAGATAGCGGTTTAGATATTTCCATGTTCAAACAGATAGCGGTGTAGATATTTCCATGTTCATACAGATAGTGGTGTAGTTATTTCCATGTTTATACAGATAGCGGTGAAGATGTATGCATGTTTACGCAGATAGCGGTGTAGATATTTCCATGTTCATACAGATAGCGGTGTAGATATTTCAATGTTCATACAGATAGTGCTGTAGACATTTCCATGTTCATACAGGTAGCGGTGTAGCTATTTCCATGTTCATGCAGATAGCGGTGTAGATATTTCCATGTTCGTACAGATAGCGGTGTAGATATTTCCATGTTTATACAGATAGCGGTGTAGATATTTCCATGTTCCTCCACATGGTTGTGTTGATATATCCAAGTTCATACAGATGGCGGTGAAGATATTTCCATGTTCATACAGATAGCGGTGTAGATATTTCCATGTTCATACAGATAGTGGTGTAGATATTTCCATGTTCATACAGATAGTGGTGTAGCTATTTCCATGTTCATACAGATAGCGGTGTAGATATTTCCATGTTCAACCAGATGGCTGTGTAGACATATCCATGTTCACACAGATGGTGGTGAAGATAATTCCATGTTCATACAGATAGCGGTGTAGATATTCCCATGTTCATACAGATAGTGGTGTAGATATTTCCATGTTCATACAGATAGAGGGGCTGATATTTCCATGTTCATACAGATAGCGGTGCGTATATTTCCATGTTTATACAGGTAGCAGTGTAGATATTTCCATGTTTACACAGATAACGGTGTAGATATTTGCATGTGTAAAGAGATAGCTGTGTAGATATTTCCATTTTCATGCTGATAGCGGTGTTTATATTTCCATGTTTATACAGGTAGCGGTGTAGATATTTCCATGTTTATACAGATAGCGGTGTAGATATTTCCATGTTTATACAGATAAAGGTGTAGATATTTCCAAGTTTATACAGATAGCGGTGTAGATATCTCAATCTTAATACAGATGGCGGTGTAGATATGTATATGTTCATACAGATGCCGGTGCAGATATTTCCATGTTCATACAGATGGCGGTGTAGATATTTCCATGTTTATAGAGATAGTGGTGTAGTTATTTCCATGTGTAAAGAGATAGCTTTGTAGATATTTCCATGTATATGCAGATAGCTGTGTAGATATTTCTATTTTCATGCAGATAGCGGTGTAGATATTTCCATGTTCAAACGGATAGCGGTGTAGATATTTCCATGTTCATACAGATAGTGGTGTAGATATTTCCATGTTCATATAGATAGCGGTGTAACTATTTCCATGTTAATACAGATAGCGGTGTAGATATTTCCATGTTCTTCCAAATGGCTGTGTAGATATATCCATGTTCATACAGAAGGCGGTGAAGATATTTCCATGTTCATACAGATAGCCGTGTAGATATTTCCATGTTCGTACAGATAGCGGGGTAGATATTTCCATTTTCATACAGACAGATGGGCTGATATTTCCATGTTCATACAGATAGCGGTGCTGATATTTCCATGTTTATACAGGTAGCGGTGTAGATATTTCCAAGTTTAAACAGATAGCGGTGTAGACATTTACATGTTTATACAGATAGCGGTGTTGATATTTCCATGTTTATACAGATAGCGGTGTAGATATCTCCACCTTAATACAGATGGCGGTGTAGATATTTATATGTTCATACAGATGGCCGTACAGATATTTCCAAGTTCAAACAGATAGCGGTGTAGATATTTCCATGTTCATACAGATAGCGGTGTAGATATATCCATGTTTATACAGATAGCTGTGAAGATGTATGCATGTCTACACAGATAGCGGTGTATATATTTCCATGTTCATACAGATAGCGGTGTATATATTTCCATGTTCATCCAGATGGCTGTGTAGATATATCCATGTTCATAGAGATAGCAGTGGAGATATTTCCATGTTCATACAGATAGTGCTGTAGATATTTCCATGTTCATACAGATAGCGGTGTAGATATTTCCATGTTTATACAGATAGCGGTGTAGATATTTCCATGTTCATCCAGATTGCTGTGTAGATATATCCATGTTCATACAGATGGCGGTGAAGATATACCCATGCTCATACATATAGCAGTGTAGATATTTCCATGATCATACAGATAGTGGTGTAGATATTTCCATGTTCATACAGATAGAGGGGCTGATATTTCCATGTTCATACAGATAGCGGTGCTGATATTTCCATGTTTATACTGGTAGCGGTGTAGATATTTCCATGTTCATACAGATAGCGGTGTAGATATTTATATGTTCATACAGATGGCCGTGCAGATATTTCCATGTTCATACAGATGGCGGTGTAGATATTTCCATGTTCATACAGATAGCGGTGTAGTTATTTCCATGTGTAAAGAGATAGCTGTGTAGATTTTTAAATGTATATGCAGATAGCAGTGTAGATATTTCCATTTTCATGCAGATAGCGGTGTAGATATTTCCATGTTCAAACAGATAGTGGTGTAGATATTTCCATGTTCATACAGATAGCGGTGTAGATATTTCCATGTTCATACAGATTGCGGTGTAGATATTTCCATGTTTATACAGATAGCGGTGAAGAAGTATGCATGTTTACACAGATAGCTGTGTAGCTATTTCCATGTTCATACAGATAGTGGTGTAGATATTTCCATCTTCGTACAGATAGCGGTGTAGCTATTTCCACGTTCATGCAGATAGCGGTGTAGATATTTCCATGTTCGTACAGATAGCGGTGTAGATATTTCCATGTTCATACAGATAGCTGTGCTGATATTTCCATGTTTATACAGGTAGCAGTGTGGATATTTCCATGTTTATACAGATAGCGGTGTAGATATTTCCAAGTTTATACAGATAGCGGTGTAGATATCTCCGTCTTAATACAGATGGCGGTGTAGATATTTATATGTTCATACAGATGGCGGTGCAGATATTTCCAAGTTCATACAGATGGCGGTGTAGCTATTTCCATGTTCATACAGATAGCGGTGTAGCAATTTCCATGTTCATGCAGATAGCGGTGTAGATGTTCCCATGTTCATCCATATGGCTGTGTAGATATATCCATGTTCATACAGATAGCTGTGTAGATATTTCCATGTTCATACAGATAGTGGTGTAGTTATTTCCATGTTTATACAGATAGTGGTGTAGATATTTCCATGTTCATACAGATAGTGGTGTAGTTATTTCCATGTTTATACAGACAGCGGTGAAGATGTATGCATGTTTACACGGAGAGCGGTGTAGATATTTCCATGTTCATACAGATAGCGGTGTAGATATTTCCATGTTCGTACAGATAGCGGTGTAGATATTTATATGTTCATACAGATGGCGGTGTAGATATTTCCATGTTCATACAGATGGCGGTGTAGCTATTTCCATGTTCATATAGATAGCGGTGTAGCTATTTCCATGTTCATGCAGATAGCGGTGTAGATATTTCCATGTTTATCCATATGGCTGTGTAGATTTATCCATGTTCATACAGATGGCGGTGTAGATATTTCCATGTTCATACAGATAGCGGTGTAGCTATTTCCATGTTCATACAGATAGCTGTGTAGATATTTCCATGTTTATACAGATAGCGGTGAAGATGTATGCATGTTTACACAGATAGCGGTGTAGATATTTCCAGGTTCATACATATAGCGGTGTAGATATTTCCATGTTCATCCAGATGGCTGTGTAGATATATCCATGTTCATACAGATAGCTGTGTAGATATTTCCATGTTCATACAGATAGTGGTGTAGATATTTCCATGCTCATACAGATAGCGGTGAAGCTATTTCCATGCTCATACAGATAGCGGTGTAGATATTTCCATGTTCATAGAGAGAGCGGTGTAGATATTTCCATGTTCAAAGAGATAGCGGTGTAGATATTTCCATGTTCATACAGATAGCGGTGTAGATATTTCCATGTTTATAAAGATAGCGGTGAAATGTATGCATGTTTACACAGATAGCGGTGTAGATATTTCCATGTTCATCCAGATTGCTGTGTAGACATATCCATGTTCATACAGATGGCGGTGAAGATATTTCCATGTTCATACAGATAGCGGTGTAGATATTTCCATGTTCATACCGATAGCGGTGTAGATATTTCCATGTTCATATAGATGTCTGTGTAGATATATCCGTGTTCATACAGATGGCGGTGAAGATATTTCCATCTTCATACAGATAGCGGTGTAGGTATTTCCATGTTCATACAGATAGCGGTGTAGATATTTCCGTGTTCATACCGATAGCGGTGCTGATATTTCCATGTTTATACAGGTAGCGGTGTAGATATTTCCATGTTTATACAGATAGCGGTGTAGATATTTCCATGTTTATACAGATAGCGGTGGAGATATTTCCATGTTTATACAGATAGCGGTGTAGATATTTCCATGTTCATACAGATCGCGGTGTAGATATTTCCATGTTCATACAGAGAGCGGTGTAGATATTTCCATGTTCGTACAGATAGCGGTGTAGATATTTACATCTACATACACATAGCGGTGCTGATATTTCCATGTTTATACAGGTAGCGGTGTGGATATTTCCATGTTTATACAGACAGCGGTGTAGATATTTCCATTTTTATACAGATAGCGGTGTAGATATTTCCAAGTTTATACAGATTGCGGTGTAGATATCTCCATTTTAATACAGTTGGCGGTGTAGATATTTATATGTTCATACAGATGGCGGTGCGGATATTTCCATGTTCATACAGATAGCGGTGTAGGTATTTCCATGTTCATCCAGATGGCTGTGTAGATATATCCATGTTCATACAGATGGCGGTGAAGATATTTCCATGCTCATACAGATAGCAGTGTAGATATTTCCATGTTCATACAGATAGTGGTGTAGATATTTCCATGTTCATACAGATAGAGGGGCTGATATTTCCATGTTCATACAGATAGCTGTGCTGATATTTCCATGTTTATACAGGTAGCGGTGTAGATATTTCCATGTTTATAAAGATAGCGTTGTAGATATTTCCATGTTTATACAGATAGCGGTGTAGATATTTCCACGTTTATACAGATGGCGGTGTAGATATTTATATGTTCATACAAATGGCCGTCCAGATGTTTCCATGTTGATACAGATGCCGGTGTAGATATTTCCATGTTCATACAGATAGCGGTGTAGTTATTTCCATGTGTAAAGAGATAGCTGTGTAGATATTTCCATGTATATGCAGATAGCTGTGTAGATATTTCCATTTTCATGCAGATAGCGGTTTAGATATTTCCATGTTCAAACAGATAGCGGTGTAGATATTTCCATGTTCATACAGATAGCGGTGTAGTTATTTCCATGTTTATACAGATATCGGTGAAGATGTATGCATGTTTACACAGATAGCGGTGAAGATATTTCCATGTTCATGCAGATAGCGGTGTAGATATTTCCATGTTCATACAGATAGCAGTGTAGCTATTTCCATGTACATACAGATAGCGGTGTAGATATTTCCATGGTTATACAGATAGCGGTGTAGATATTTCCATCTTTATACAGATAACGGTGTAGATATCTCCTTCTTAATACAGATGGCGGTGTAGATATTTATATGTTCGTACAGATGGCGGTGCAGATATTTCCATGTTCATACAGATGGCGCTGTAGATATTTCCATGTTTATAGTGATAGCGGTGTAGTTATTTCCATGTGTAAAGAGATAGCTGTGTAGATATTTCCATGTATGTGCAGATAGCTGTGTATATATTTACATTTTCATGCTGAGAGCGGTGTAGATATTTCCATGTTCAAACTGATAGCGGTGTAGATATTTCCATGTTCATACAGATAGCGGTGTAGATATTTCCATGGTCATACAGATAGCGGTGTAGATATTTCCATGTTCATACAGATCGCGGTGTAGATATTTCAATGTTCATACCGATAGTGGTGCTGATATTTCCATGTTTATACAGGTAGCGGTGTAGATATTTCCTTGTTTATACAGATAGCGGTGTAGATATTTCCATGTTTATACAGATAGCGGTGTAGATATTTCCATGTTTATACAGATAGCGGTGTAGATATTTCCATGTTTATACAGATAGCGGTGTAGATATCTCCATCTTAATACAGATGGCGGTGTAGATATTTATATGTTCATACAGATGGCGGTGCAGATATTCCCATGTTCATGCAGATAGCGGTGTAGTTATTTCCATGCGTAAAGAGATAGCTGTGTAGATATTTCCATGTATATGCAGATAGCAGTGTAGATATTTCCATTTTCATGCAGATAGCAGTGTAGATATTTCCAAGTTAAAACAGATAGCGGTGTAGATATTTCCATGTTCATACAGATTGCGGTGTAGATATTTCTATGTTCATACAGATAGCTGTGTAGATATTTCCATGTTCATACAGATAGTGGTGTAGTTATTTCCATGCTCATACAGATAGCGGTGTAGCTATTTCCATGTTCATCCAGATGGCTGTGTAGACATATCAATGTTCATACAGATTGCGGTGAAGATATTTACATGTTCATACAGATAGCGGTGTAGATATTTCCATGTTTATATAGATGGCTGTGTAGATATATCCATGTTCATACAGATGGCGAAGATATTTCCATGTTCGTACAGATAGCGGTGTAGATATTTCCATGTTCATACAGATAGCGGTGTAGATATTTCCATGTTCATACTGATAGCGGTGCTGATATTTCAATGTTTATACAGGTAGCGGTGTAGATATTTCCATGTTTATACAGATAGCGGTGTAGATATTTCCATGTTTATACAGATAGCGGTGTAGATATTTCCATGTTCATCCAGATGGCTGTGTAGACATAACCATGTTCATACAGATGGTGGTGAAGATAATTCCGTGTTCATACAGATAGCGGTGTAGATGTTTCCATCTTCATACAGATAGTGGTGTAGATATTTCCATGTTCATACAGATAGAGGGGCTGATATTTCCATGTTCATACAGATAGCGGTGCTGATATTTCCATGTTTATACAGGTAGCGGTGTAGATATTTCCATGTTTATACAGATAGCTGTGTAGATATTTCCATGTTTATACAGATAGCGGTGTAGATATCTCCATCTTAATACAGATGGCGTTGTAGGTATTTACATGTTCATACAGATGGCCGTGCAGATATTTCCATGTTCATACAGATGGCGGTGTACATATTTCGATGTTCATACAGATAGCGGTGTAGATATTTCCATGTGTAAAGAGATAGCGGTGTTGATATTACCATGTATATGCAGATAGCTGTGTAGATTTTTCCATTTTCATGCAGATATCGGTTTAGATATTTCCATGTTCAAACAGATAGCTTTGTAGATATTTCCATGTTCATACAGATAGCGGTGAAGATATTTCCATGTTTATACAGATAGCGGTGAAGAAGTATGCATGTTTACACAGATAGCGGTGTAGCTATCTCCATGTTCATACAGATAGTGGTGTAGCTATTTCCATGTTCATACAGAGAGCGGTGTAGATATTTCCATGTTCGTACAGATAGTGGTGTAGATATTTCCATGTACATACAGATAACGGTGCTGATATTTCCATGTTTATACAGGTAGCGGTGTGGATATTTCCATGTTTATACAGATAGCTGTGTAGATATTTCCATTTTTATACAGATAGCGGTGTAGATATTTCCAAGTTTATACAGATAGCGGTGTAGATATCTCCATTTTAATACAGTTGGCGGTGTAGATATTTATATGTTCATACAGATGGCGGTGCAGATATTTCCATGTTCATACAGATAGCGGTGTAGGTATTTCCATGTTCATCCAGATGGCTGTGTAGATATATCCATGTTCATACAGATGGCGGTGAAGATATTTCCATGCTCATACAGATAGCAGTGTAGATATTTCCATGTTCATACAGATAGTGGTGTAGATATTTCCATGTTCATACAGATAGAGGGGCTGATATTTCCATGTTCATACAGATAGCGGTGCTGATATTTCCATGTTTATACAGGTAGCGGTGTAGATATTTCCATGTTTATAAAGATAGCGGTGTAGATATTTCCATGTTTATACAGATAGCGGTGTAGATATTTCCATGTTTATACAGATGGCGGTGTAGATATTTATATGTTCATACAAATGGCCGTCCAGATATTTCCATGTTCATAAAGATGACGGTGTAGATATTTCCATGTTCATACAGATAGCAGTGTAGTTATTTCCATGTGTAAAGAGATAGCTGTGTAGATATTTCCATGTATATGCAGATAGCTGTGCAGATATTTCCATTTTCATGCAGATAGCGGTTTAGATATTCCATGTTCAAAAAGATAGCGGTGTAGATATTTCCATGTTCATACAGATAGCGGTGTACTTATTTCCATGTTTATACAGATAGCAGTGAAGATGTATGCATGTTTACACAGATAGCGGTGAAGATATTTCCATGTTCATACAGATAGCGGTGTAGATATTTCCATGTTCATACAGATAGCGGTGTAGCTATTTCCATGTTCATACAGATAGCGGTGTAGATATTTCTATGTTCATCCAGATGGCTGTGTAGACATATCCATGTTCATACAGATAGCGGTGTAGATATTTCCATGTTCATACAGATAGTGGTGTAGATATTTCCACGTTCATACAGATAGAGGGGCTGATATTTCCATGTTCATACAGATAGCAGTGCTGATATTTCCATGTTTATACAGGTAGCGGTGTAGATATTTCCATGTTCATACAGATAGCGGTGTAGATATTTCCCTGTTTATACAGATAGCGGTGAAGAAGTATGCATGTTTACACAGATAGCTGTGTAGCTATTTCCATGTTCATACAGATAGCGGGGTAGATATTTCCATTTTTATACAGATAGCGGTGTAGATATTTCCAAGTTTATACAGATAGCGGTGTAGATATCTCCATCTTAATACAGATGGCGGTGTAGATATTTATATGTTCATACAGATGGCGGTGCAGATATTTCCATGTTCAAACAGATGGCGGTGTAGCTATTTCCATGTTCATACAGATAGCGGTGTAGCTCTTTCCATGTTCATGCAGATAGCGGTGTAGTTATTTCCATGTTCATCCATATGGCTGTGTAGATATATCCATGCTCATACAGATGGCGGTGAAGATATTTCCATGTTCATACAGATAGTGGTGTAGATAATTCCATGTTCATCCAGATGGCTGTGTGGGTATATCCATGTTCATACAGATGGCGGTGAAGATATTTCCATGCTCATACAGATAGCAGTGTAGATATTTCCATGTTTACACAAATAGTGGTTTAGATATTTCCATGTTCATTCAGATATAGGGGCTGATATTTCCATGTTCATACTGATAGCGGTGCTGATATTTCCATGTTTATACAGGTAGCGGAGTAGATATTTCCTTGTTTCTAAAGACAGTGGTGTAGATATTTCCATGTTTATACAGATAGCGGTGTAGATATTTCCATGTTTATACAGATAGCGGTGTAGATATCTCCATCTTTATACGGATGGCAGTGTAGATATTTATATGTTCATACAGATGGCGGTGCAGATATTTCCATGTTCATACAGATGGCGGTGTAGATATTTCCATGTTCATACAGATAGCGGTGTAGTTATTTCCATGTGTAAAGAGATAGCTGTGTAGATATTACCATGTACATGCAGATAGCTGTGTAGATATTTCCATTTTCATGCAGATAGCGGTTTAGATATTTCCATGTTCAAACAGATAGCGGTGTAGATATTTCCATGTTCATACAGATAGTGGTGTAGTTATTTCCATGTTTATACAGATAGCGGTGAAGATGTATGCATGTTTACGGAGATAGCGGTGTAGATATTTCCATGTTCATACAGATAGCGGTGTAGATATTTCCATGTACATCCAGATGGCTGTGTATATATATCCATGTTCATTCAGATAGCGGTGTAGATATTTCCATGTTCATACAGATAGTGCTGTAGACATTTCCATGTTCATACAGATAGCGGTGTAGCTATTTCCATGTTAATGCAGATAGCGGTGTAGATATTTCCATGTTCGTACACATAGCGGTGTAGATATTTCCATGTTCACACAGATAGCAGTGCTTATATTTCCTTGTTTATACAGCTAGCGGTGTAAATATTTCCATGTTTATACAGATAGCGGTGTAGATATTTCCATGTTTATACAGATAGCGGTGTAGATATTTCCATGTTCCTCCACATGGTTGTGTAGATATATCCAAGCTCATACAGATGGCGGTGAAGATATTTCCATGTTCATACAGATAGCGGTGTAGATATTTCCATGTTCATACAGATAGTGGTGTAGATATTTCCATGTTCATACAGTTAGTGGTGTAGCTATTTCCACGTTCATACAGATAGCGGTGTAGATATTTCCATGTTCAACCAGATGGCTGTGTAGACATATCCATGTTCACACAGATGGTGGTGAAGATAATTCCATGTTCATACAGATAGCGGTGTAGATATTCCCATGTTCATACAGATAGTGGTGTAGATATTTCCATGTTCATACAGATAGAGGGGCTGATATTTCCATGTTCATACAGATAGCGGTGCGTATATTTCCATGTTTATACAGGTAGCAGTGTAGATATTTCCATGTTTACACAGATAGCGGTGTAGATATTTCTATGTTTATATAGATAGCGGTGTAGATATCTCCATCTTAATACAGATGGCGGTGTAGATATTTATATGTTCATACAGATGGCCGTGCAGATATTTCAATGTTCATACAGATGGCGGTGTAGATATTTCCTTGTTCATACAGATAGCGGTGTAGATATTTGCATGTGTAAAGAGATAGCTGTGTAGATATTTCCATTTTCATGCAGATAGCGGTGTTTATATTTCCATGTTTATACAGGTAGCGGTGTAGATATTTCCATGTTTATACAGATAGCGGTGTAGATATTTCCATGTTTATACAGATAAAGGTGTAGATATTTCCAAGTTTATACAGATAGCGGTGTAGATATCTCAATCTTAATACAGATGGCGGTGTAGATATTTATATGTTCATACAGATGCCGGTGCAGATATTTCCATGTTCATACAGATGGCGGTGTAGATATTTCCATGTTTATAGAGATAGTGGTGTAGTTATTTCCATGTGTAAAGAGATAGCTTTGTAGATATTTCCATGTATATGCAGATAGCTGTGTAGATATTTCTATTTTCATGCAGATAGCGGTGTAGATATTTCCATGTTCAAACAGATAGCGGTGTAGATATTTCCATGTTCATACAGATAGTGGTGTAGATATTTCCATGTTCATACAGATAGCGGTGTAACTATTTCCATGTTAATACAGATAGCGGTGTAGATATTTCAATGTTCTTCCAAATGGCTGTGTAGATATATCCATGTTCATACAGAAGGCGGTGAAGATATTTCCATGTTCATACAGATAGCCGTGTAGATATTTCCATGTTCATATAGATGGCTGTGTAGATATATCCATGTTCATACAGATTGCGAAGATATTTCCATGTTCATACAGATAGCGGTGTAGATATTTCCATGTTCATAGAGATAGCGGTGTAGATATTTCCATGTTCATACTGATAGCGGTGCTGATATTTCCATGTTTATACAGGTAGCGGTGTAGATATTTCCAAGTTTATACAGATAGCGGTGTAGACATTTACATGTTTATACAGATAGCGATGTTGATATTTCCATGTTTATACAGATAGCGGTGTAGATATCTCCACCTTAATACAGATGGCGGTGTAGATATTTATATGTTCATACAGATGGCCGTGCAGATATTTCCATATTCATACAGATAGCGGTGTAGTTATTTCCATGTATATGCAGATAGCTGTGTAGATATTTCCATTTTCATGCAGATAGCGGTTTAGATATTTCCAAGTTCAAACAGATAGCGGTGTAGATATTTCCATGTTCATACAGATAGCGGTGTAGATATATCCATGTTTATACAGATAGCGGTGAAGATGTATGCATGTCTACACAGGTAGCGTTGTATATATTTCCATGTTCATACAGATAGCGGTGTATATATTTCCATGTTCATCCAGATGGCTGTGTAGATATATCCATGTTCATACAGATGGCGGTGAAGATATATCCATGCTCATACATATAGCAGTGTAGATATTTCCATGTTCATACAGATAGTGGTGTAGATATTTCCATGTTCATACAGATAGAGGGGCTGATATTTCCATGTTCATACAGATAGCGGTGCTGATATTTCCATGTTTATACAGGTAGCGGTGTATATATTTCCATGTTCATACAGATAGCGGTGTAGATATTTATATGTTCATACAGATGGCCGTGCAGATATTTCCATGTTCATACAGATGGCGGTGTAGATATTTCCATGTTCATACAGATAGCGGTGTAGTTATTTCCATGTGTAAAGAGATAGCTGTGTAGATTTTTAAATGTATATGCAGATAGCAGTGTAGATATTTCCATTTTCATGCAGATAGCGGTGTAGATATTTCCATGTTCAAACAGATAGTGGTGTAGATATTTCCATGTTCATACAGATAGCGGTGTAGATATTTCCATGTTCATACAGATAGCGGTGTAGATATTTCCATGTTTATACAGATAGCGGTGAAGAAGTATGCATGTTTACACAGATAGCTGTGTAGCTATTTCCATGTTCATACAGATAGTGGTGTAGATATTTCCATGTTCGTACAGATAGCGGTGTAGCTATTTCCACGTTCATGCAGATAGCGGTGTAGATATTTCCATGTTCGTACAGATAGCGGTGTAGATATTTCCATGTTCATACAGATAGCTGTTCTGATATTTCCATGTTTATACAGGTAGCGGTGTGGATATTTCCATGTTTATACAGATAGCGGTGTAGATATTTCCAAGTTTATACAGATAGCGGTGTAGATATCTCCATCTTAATACAGATGGCGGTGTAGATATTTATATGTTCATACAGATGGCGGTGCAGATATTTCCAAGTTCATACAGATGGCGGTGTAGCTATTTCCATGTTCATACAGATGGCGGTGTAGATATTTCCATGTTTATAGAGATAGTGGTGTAGTTATTTCCATGTTGAAAGAGATAGCTTTGTAGATATTTCCATGTATATGCAGATAGCTGTGTAGATATTTCCATTTTCATGCAGATAGTGGTGTAGATATTTCCATGTTAAAACAGATAGCGGTGTAGATATTTCCATGTTCATGCAGATAGTGGTGTAGATATTTCCATGTTTATACAGATAATGGTGAAGATGTTTGCATGTTTACACAGATAGCGGTGTAGATATTTCCATGTTCAAAGAGATAGCGGTGTAGATATTTCCATGTTCATCCAGATGGCTGTGTAGCTATGTATATGTTCATAGAGAGAGAGGCGTAGATATTTCCATGTTCATACAGGTAGTGGTGTAGATATTTCCATGTTCACACAGATAGCGGTGTAGCTATTTCCATGTTCTTACCGATAGCGGTGTAGAAATTTACATGTTCATAGAGATAGCGGTGTAGATATTTCCATGTTCATACAGATAGTGGTGCTGATATTTAAATGTTTATACAGGTAGCGGTGTAGATATTTCCATGTTTATACAGATAGCAGTGTAGATATTTCCAAGTTTATACAGATAGTGGTGTAGATATCTCCATCTTAATATAGATGGCGGTGTAGATATTTATATGTTCATACAGATGGCGGTGCAGATATTTCCATGTTCATACAGATGGCGATGTAGTTCTTTCCATGTTTATAGAGATAGCGCTGTAGTTATTTCCATGTGTAAAGAGATAGCTTAGTAGATATTTCCATGTATATGCAGACCGCTGTGTAGATATTTCCATTTTCATGCAGATAGCGGTGTAGATATTTCCATGTTCAAACAGATAGCGGTGTAGATATTTCCATGTTCATGCAGATAGCAGTGTAGATATTTCCATGTTTATACAGATAGCGGTGAAGATGTATGCATGTTTACACAGATAGCGGTGTAGATATTTCCTTGTTCATACAGATAGCGGTGTAGATATTTCCATGTTCTTCCAGATGGCTGTGTAGATATATCCATGTTCATACAGATGGCGGTGAAGATATTTCCATGTTCATAAAGATAGCGGTGTAGATATTTCCATGTGTAAAGAGATAGCTGTGTAGATATTTCCATGTATATGCAGACCGCTGTGTAGATATTTCCATTTTCATGCAGATAGCGGTGTAGATATTTCCATGTTCAAACAGATAGCGGTGTAGATATTTCCATGTTCATGCAGATAGCAGTGTAGATATTTCCATGTTTATACAGATAGCGGTGAAGATGTATGCATGTTTACACAGATAGCGGTGTAGATATTTCCTTGTTCATACAGATAGCGGTGTAGATATTTCCATGTTCATCCAGATGGCTGTGTAGATATATCCATGTTCATACAGATGGCGGTGAAGATATTTCCATGTTCATAAAGATAGCGGTGTAGATATTTCCATGTGTAAAGAGATAGCTGTGTAGATATTTCCATGTATATGCAGATAGCTGTGTAGATATTTCCATGTTCATCCAGATACCAGTTTAGATATTTCCATGTTCAAACGGATAGCGGTGTAGATATTTCCATGTTCATAGAGATAGCGGTGTAGATATTTCCATGTTCATACAGATAGAGGGGGTGATATTTCCATGTTCATGCAGATAGCGGTGCTGATATTTCCATGTTTATACAGGTAGCGGTGTAGATATTTCCACGTTTATACAGATAGCAGTGTAGATATTTCCATGTTTATACAGATAGCGGTGTACATATTTCCATGTTTATACAGATAGCGGTGTAGATATCTCCATCTTAATACAGATGGCGGTGTAGATATTTATATGTCCATACAGATGGCGGTGCAGATATTTCCATGTTCATACAGATGGCGGTGTAGATATTTCCATGTTCATACAGATAGCGGTGTAGTTATTTCCATGTGTAAAGAGATAGCTGTGTAGATATTTCCATGTATATGCAGATAGCTCTGTAGATATTTCCATTTTCATGCTGATAGCGGTTTAGATATTTCCATGTTCAAACAGATGGCGGTGTAGATATATCCATGTTCATACAGATAGCGGTGTAGATATTTCCATGCTTATACAGATTGCGGTGAAGATGTATGCATGTTTACACAGATAGCGGTGTAGATATTTCCATGTTAATGCAGATAGCGGTGTAGATATTTCCACGTTCATCCAGATGGCTGTGTAGATATATCCATGTTCATACAGATGGCGGTGAAGATATTCCCATGTTCATATGGATAGCGGTGTAGATATTTCTATGTTCATACAGATAGCAGTGTAGATATTTCCATGCTCATACAGATAGAGGGGCTGATATTTCCATGTTCATATAGATAGCGGTGATATTTCCATGTTTATACAGGTAGCAGTGTAGATATTTCCATGTTTATACAGGTAGCGGTGTAGATATTTCCATGTTCATACAGATATCGGTGTAGATATTTCCATGTTCAAAGAGATAGCGGTGTAGATATTTCCATGTTCATCCAGATGGCTGTGTAGATATATCCATGTTCATAGAGATAGAGGTGTAGATATTTCCATGTTCATACAGGTAGTGTTGTAGAGATTTCCATGTTCATACAGATAGCGGTGTAGCTATTTCCATGTTCTTACCGATAGCGGTGTAGAAATTTCCATGTTCATAGAGATAGCGGTGTAGATATTTCCATGTTCATACAGATAGCGGTGCTGATATTTAAATGTTTATACAGGTAGCGGTGTAGATATTTCCATGTTTATACAGATAGCGGTGTAGATATCTCCATCTTAATATAGATGGCGGTGTAGATATTTATAAGTTCATACAGATGGCGGTGCAGATATTTCCATGTTCATACAGATGGCGGTGTAGATATTTCCATGTTTATAAAGGTAGCGCTGTAGTTATTTCCATGTGTAAAGAGATAGCTTTGTAGATATTTCCATGTATATGCAGATCGCTGTGTAGATATTTCCATTTTCATGCAGATAGCAGTGTAGATATTTCCATGTTCAAACAGATAGCGGTGTAGATATTTCCATGTTCATACAGATAGCATTGTAGATATTTCCATGTTTATACAGATAGCGGTGAAGATGTATGCATGTTTACACAGATAGCGGTGTAGATATTTCCTCGTTCATACAGATAGCGGAGTAGATATTTCCATGTTCATCCAGATGGCTGTGTAGATATATCCATGTTCATACAGATGGCGGTGAAGATATTTCCATGTTCACAAAGATAGCGGTGTAGATATTTCAATGTGTAAAGAGATAGCTGTGTAGATATTTCCATGTATATGCAGATAGATGTGTACATATTTCCATTTTCATGCTGATAGCGGTTTAGATATTTCCATGTTCAAACAGATGGCGGTGTAGATATATCCATGTTCATACAGATAGCGGTGTAGATATTTCCATGCTTATACAGATTGCGGTGAAGAGGTATGCGTGTTTACACAGATAGCGGTGTAGATATTTCCATGTTCATGCAGATAGCGGTGTAGATATTTCCACGTTCATCCAGATGGCTGTGTAGATATTTCCATGTTCATACAGATGGCGGTGAACATATTTCCATGTTCATACGGATAGCGGTGTAGATATTACCATGTTCATACAGATAGCAGTGTAGATATTTCCATCATCATACAGATAGAGGGGCTGATATTTCCATGTTCATATAGATAGCGGTGCTGATATTTCCATGTTTATACAGGTAGCGGTGTAGATATTTCCATGTTTATACAGGTAGCGGTGTAGATATTTCCATGTTCATACAGATAGAGGAGTAGATATCTCCATCTTAATACAGATGGCCGTGTAGTTATTTATATGTTCATACAGATGGCGGTGCAGATATTTCCATGTTCATACAGATGGCGGTGAAGATATTTCCATGTTCATAAAGATAGCGGTGTAGTTATTTCCATGTGTAAAGAGATAGCTGTGTAGATATTTCCATGTATATGCAGATAGCTGTGTAGATATTTCCATGTTCATCCAGATAGCGGTTTAGATATTTCCATGTTCAAACAGATAGCGGTGTAGATATTTCCATGTTCATAGAGATAGCGGTGTAGATATTTCCATGTTCATACAGATAGAGGGGCTGTTATTTCCATGTTCATGCACAAAGCGGTGCTGATATTTCCATGTTTATAATGGTAGCGGTGTAGATATTTCCATGTTTATACAGATAGCAGTGTAGATATTTCCATGTTTATACAGATAGCGGTGTAGATATTTCCATGTTTATACAGATAGCGGTGTAGATATCTCCATCTTAATACAGATGGCGGTGTAGATATTTATATGTCCATACAGATGGCGGAGAAGATATTTCCATGTTCATACCGATGGCGGTGTAGATATTTCCATGTTCATACAGATAGCGGTGTAGTTTTTTCCATGTGTAAAGAGATAGCTGTGTAGATATATCCATGTATATGCAGATAGCTGTGTAGATATTTCCATTTTCATGCTGATAGCGGTTTAGATATTTCCATGTTCAAACAGATGGCGGTGTAGATATATCCATGTTCATATAGATAGCGGTGCTGATATTTCCATGTTTATACATATAGCGTTGTAGATATTTCCCTGTTCATACAGATAGCGGAGTAGACATCTCCATCTTAATACAGATGGCCGTGTAGTTATTTATATGTTCATACAGATGGCGGTGCAGATATTTCCATGTTCATACAGATGGCGGTGTAGATATTTCCATGTTCATACAGATAGCGGTGTAGTTATTTCCATGTGTAAAGAGATAGCTGTGTAGATATTTCCATGTATATGTAGATAGCTATGTAAATATTTCCATTTTCATGCAGATAGCGGTGTAGATATTTCCATGTTCAAACAGACAGCGGTGTAGATATTTCCATGTTCATACAGATAGCGGTGTAGATATTTCCATGTTCATCCAGATGCCTTTGTAGATATATCCATGTTCATAGAGATAGAGGTGTAGATATTTCCATGTTCATACAGGTAGTGGTGTAGATATTTCCATGTTCATACAGATAGCGGTGTAGCTATTTCCATGTTCATACCGATAGCGGTGTAGAAATTTCCATGTTCTTAGAGATAGCGGTGTAAATATTTCCATGTTCATACAGATAGCGATGCTGATATTTAAATGTTTATACAGGTAGCTGTGTAGATATCTCCATCTTAATATAGATGGCGGTGTAGATATTTATATGTTCATGCAGACAGCGGTGCAGATATTTCCATGTTCATACAGATAGCGGTGCTGATATTTCCATGTTCATACCGATAGTGGTGCTGATATTTCCATGTTTATACAGGTAGCGGTGTAGATACTTCCATGTTTTACAGATCGCTGTGTAGATATTTCCAAGTTTATGCAGATAGCGGTGTAGATATCTCCATCTTAGTACAGATGGCGGTGTAGATATTTCCATGTTCATACAGATGGCGGTGTAGATATTTCCATGTTTATAGAGATAGTGGTGTAGTTATTTCCATGTGTAAAGAGATAGCTTTGTAGATATTTCCATGTATATGCAGATAGCTGTGTAGATATTTCCATTTTCATGCAGATAGTGGTGTAGATATTTCCATGTTCAAACAGATAGCGGTGTATATATTTCCATGTTCATACAGATAGTGGTGTAGATATTTCCATGTTTATACAGATAGCGGTGAAGATGTTTGCATGTTTACACAGATAGCGGTGTAGATATTTCCATGTTCAAAGAGATAGCGGTGTAGATATTTCCATGTTCATCCAGATGGCTGTGTAGATATATCCATGTTCATACAGATGGCGGTGAAGATATTTCCATGTTCATAAAGATAGCGGTGTAGATATTTCCATGTGTAAAGAGATAGCTTTGTAGATATTTCCATGTATATGCAGACCGCTGTGTAGATATTTCCATTTTCATGCAGATAGCTGTGTAGATATTTCCATGTTCAAACAGATAGCAGTGTAGATATTTCCATGTTCATGCAGATAGCAGTGTAGATATTTCCATGTTTATACAGATAGCGGTGAAGATGTATGCATGTTTACACAGATAGCGGTGTAGATATTTCCTTGTTCATACAGATAGCGGTGTAGATATTTCCATGTTCATCCAGATGGCTGTGTAGATATATCCATGTTCATACAGATGGCGGTGAAGATATTTCCATGTTCATAAAGATAGCGGTGTAGATATTTCCATGTGTAAAGAGATAGCTGTGTAGATATTTCCATGTATATGCAGACTGCTGTGTAGATATTTACATTTTCATGCAGATACCGGTGTAGATATTTCCATGTTCAAACAGATAGCGGTGTAGATATTTCCATGTTCATGCAGATAGCAGTGTAGATATTTCCATGTTTATACAGATAGCGGTGAAGATGTATGCATGTTTACACAGATAGCGGTGTAGATATTTCCTTGTTCATACAGATAGCGGTGTAGATATTTCCATGTTCATCCAGATGTCTGTGTAGATATATCCATGTTCATACAGATGGCGGTGAAGATATTTCCATGTTCATAAAGATAGCAGTGTAGATATTTCCATGTGTAAAGAGATAGCTGTGTAGATATTTCCATGTATATGCAGATAGCTGTGTAGATATTTCCATGTTCATCCAGATACCAGTTTAGATATTTCCATGTTCAAATGGATAGCGGTGTAGATATTTCCATGTTCATAGAGATAGCGGTGTAGATATTTCCATGTTCATACAGATAGAGGGGCTGATATTTCCATGTTGATGCAGATAGCGGTGCTGATGTTTCCATGTTTATACAGGTAGCGGTGTAGATATTTCCATGTTTATACAGATAGCAGTGTAGATATTTCCATGTTTATACAGATAGCGGTGTAGATATTTCCATGTTTATACAGATAGCGGTGTAGATATCTCCATCTTAATAGAGATGGCGGTGTAGATATTTATATGTCCATACAGATGGCGGTGCAGATATTTCCATGTTCATACAGATGGCGGTGTAGATATTTCCATGTTCATACAGATAGCGGTGTAGTTATTTCCATGTGTAAAGAGATAGCTGTGTAGATATTTCCATGTATATGCAGATAGCTCTGTAGATATTTCCATTTTCATGCTGATAGCGGTTTAGATATTTCCATGTTCAAACAGATGGCGGTGTAGATATATCCATGTTCATACAGATAGCGGTGTAGATATTTCCATGCTTATACAGATTGCGGTGAAGATGTATGCATGTTTACACAGATAGCGGTGTAGATATTTCCATGTTCATGCAGATAGCGGTGTAGATATTTCCACGTTCATCCAGATGGCTGTGTAGATATATCCATGTTCATACAGATGGCGGTGAAGATATTTCCATGTTCATATGGATAGCGGTGTAGATATTTCTATGTTCATACAGATAGCAGTGTAGATATTTCCATGCTCATACAGATAGAGGGGCTGATATTTCCATGTTCATATAGATAGCGGAGCTGATATTTCCATGTTTATACAGGTAGCAGTGTAGATATTTAAATGTTTATACAGGTAGCGGTGTAGATATTTCCATGTTCATACAGATATCGGTGTAGATATTTCCATGTTCAAAGAGATAGCGGTGTAGATATTTCTATGTTCATCCAGATGGCTGTGTAGATATATCCATGTTCATAGAGATAGAGGTGTAGATATTTCCATGTTCATACAGGTAGTGGTGTAGAGATTTCCATGTTCATACAGATAGCGGTGTAGCTATTTCCATGTTCTTACCGATAGCGGTGTAGAAATTTCCATGTTCATAGAGATAGCGGTGTAGATATTTCCATGTTCATACAGATAGCGGTGCTGATATTTAAATGTTTATACAGGTAGCGGTGTAGATATTTCCATGTTTATACAGATAGCGGTGTAGATATTTCCAAGTTTATACAGATAGCGGTGTAGATATCTCCATCTTAATATAGATGGCAGTGTAGATATTTATATGTTCATACAGATGGCGGTGCAGATATTTCCATGTTCATACAGATAGCGGTGTAGATATTTCCATGTTCATACAGATAGCGGTGTAGATATTTCCATGTTCATATAGATGGCTGTGTAGATATATCCATGTTCATACAGATTGCGAAGATATTTCCATGTTCATACAGATAGCGGTGTAGATATTTCCATGTTCATAGAGATAGCGGTGTAGATATTTCCATGTTCATACTGATAGCGGTGCTGGTATTTCCATGTTTATACAGGTAGCGGTGTAGATATTTCAATGTTTATACAGATAGCGGTGTAGATATTTCCATGTTTATACAGATAGCGGTGTAGATATTTCCATGTTTATACAGATAGCGGTGTAGATATCTCCTTCTTAATACAGATGGCGGTGTAAATATTTATATGTTCCTACAGATGGCGGTGTAGATATTTCCATGTTCATACAGATAGCGGTGTAGTTATTTCCATGTGTAAAGAGATAGCTGTGTAGATATTTCCATGTGTATGCAGATAGCTGTGTAGATATTTCCATTTTCATGCAGATAGCGGTGTAGATATTTCCATGTTCGTACAGATGGCAGTGAAGATGCATGCATGTTTACACAGATAGCGGTGTAGATATTTCCATGTTCATCCAGATGGCTGTGTAGATATATCCATGTTCATACAGATAGTGGTGTAGATATTTCCATGTTCATACAGATAGCGGTGTAGCTTTTCCATGTTCATACAGATAGCGGTGTAGATATTTCCATGTTTATACAGATAGCGGTGAAGATGTATGCATGTTTACAGAGATAGTGGTGTAGCTATTTCCAGGTTCATACATATAGCGGTGTAGATATTTCCATGTTCATCCAGATGGCTGTTTAGATATATCCATGTTCATACAGATAGCTGTGTAGATATTTCCATGTTCATACAGATAGTGGTGTAGTTATTTCCATGCTCATACAGATAGCGGTGTAGCTATTTCCATGTTCATACAGATAGCGGTGTAGATATTTCCATGTTCATGGAGATAGCGATTTAGATATTTCCATGTTCATACAGATAGCGGTGCTGATATTTCCAAGTTTATACATATAGCGGTGAAGATATCTCCGTCTTAATACAGATTGCGGTGTAGATATTTATATGTTCATACAGATGGCGGTGCAGTTATTTCCATGTTCATACAGATGGCGGTGTAGATATTTCCATGTTCATACAGATAGCGGTGTAGCTATTTCCATGATCATAAAGATAGTGGTGTAGATATTTCCATGTTCATCCAGATGGCTGTGTAGATATATCCATGTTCATACAGATGGCGGTGAAGATATTTCCATGTTCATTCAGATAGCGGTGTAGAGATTTCCATGTTCATACAGATAGCGGTGTAGATATTTCCATGTTCATACAGATAGCGGTGTAGCTATTTCCATGTTCATACAGATAGCGGTGTAGATAATTCCATGTTCATACAGGTAGCGGTGTTGATATTTCCATGTTCATACAGATAGCGGTGTAGATATTTCCATGTTTATACAGATAGCGGTGTAGATATTTCCATGTTCATACAGATAGCGGTGTAGATATCTCCATCTTAATACAGATGGCCGTGTAGATATTTATATGTTCATACAGATGGCGATGCAGGTATTTCCATGTTCATACAGATGGCAGTGTAGATATTTCCATGTTCATACAGATAGCGGTGTAGATATTTCCATGTTTATACAGATAGCGGTGAAGATGTATGCATGTTTACACAGATAGCGGTGTAGATATTTCCATGTTCATCCAGATGGCTGTGTAGATATATCCATGTTCATACAGATAGCATTGTGGATATTTCCATGTTCATACGGACGGCTTTGTAGATATATCCATGTTCATACAGATAGCTGTGTAGATATTTCCATGTTCATCCATATGGCTGTGTAGATATATCCATGTTCATACAGATGACGGTGAAGATATTTCCATGTTCATACAGATAGCGGTGTAGCTATTTCCATGTTCATACAGATAGCGGTGTAGATATTTCCATGTTCATAGAGATAGCGGTGTAGATATTTCCATGTTCATACAGATAGCGGTGCTGATATTTCCATGTTTATACAGGTAGCGGTGTAGATATTTCCTTGTTTATACTGATAGCGGTGTAGATATTTCCATGTTTATACAGATAGCGGTGTAGATATTTCGAAGTTTATACAGATAGCGGTGAATATATATCCATCTTAATACAGATGGTGGTGTAGGCAATTATATGTTCATACAGATGGCGGTGCAGATATTTCCATGTTCTTACAGATAGCGGTGTAGATATTTCCATGTTCATACAGATGGCTGTGTAGATATATCCATGTTCATACAGATGGCGTTGAAGATATTTCCATGTTCATACAGATAGCGGTGTAGATATTTCCATGTTCATACAGATAGCGGTGTAGATATTTCCATGTTCATACCGATAGCGGTGCTGATATGTCCATGTTTATACAGGTAGCGGTGTAGATATTTCCATGTTTATACAGATAGCGGTGTAGATATTTCCATGTTTATACAGATAGCGGTGTAGATATTTCCATGTTTATACAGATAGCGGTGTAGATATCTCCTTCTTAATACAGATGGCGTTGAAGATATTTATATGTTCATACAGATGGCGGGGCAGATATTTCCATGTTCATACAGATGGCGGTGTAGATATTTCCATGTTTATAGAGATAGCAGTGTAGTTATTTCCATGTGTAAAGAGATAGCTGTGTAGATATTTCCATGTATATGCAGACAGCTGTGTAGATATTTCCATTTTCATGCAGACAGCGGTGTAGATATTTCCATGTTCAAACAGATAGCGGTGTAGATATTTCCATGTTCATACAGATAGCGGTGTAGATATTTCCATGTTCATACAAATAGCGGTGTAGATATTTTCATGTTCATACAGATAGCGGTGTAGATATTTCCAGGTTCATGCAGATAGAGGTGTAGATATTTCCACGTTCATCCAGATTTCTGTGTAGATATATCCATGTTCATACAGATGGCGGTGAAGTTATTTCCATGTTCATACGGATAGCGGTGTAGATATTTCCATGTTCATACAGATAGCAGTGTAGATATTTCCATGCTCATACAGATAGAGGGGCTGATATTTCCATGTTCATATAGATAGCGGTACTGATATTTCCATGTTTATACAGGTAGCAGTGTAGATATTTCCATGTTTATACAGGTAGCGGTGTAGATATTTCCATGTTCATACAGATAGCGGTGTAGATATTTCCATGTTCATACAGATAGCGGAGTAGATATCTCCATCTTAATACAGATGGCCGTGTAGTTATTTATATGTTCATACAGATGGCGGTGCAGATATTTCCATGTTCATACAGATGGCGGTGTAGATATTTCCATGTTCATACAGATAGCGGTGTAGTTATTTCCATGTGTAAAGAGATAGCTGTGTAGATATTTCCATGTATTTGTAGATTGCTCTGTAGATATTTCCATTTTCATGCAGATAGCAGTGTAGATATTTCCATGTTCAAACAGATAGCGGTGTAGATATTTCCATGTTCATACAGATAGCGGTGTAGATATTTCCATGTTTATACAGATTGCGGTGAAGATGTATGCATATTTACACAGATAGCGGTGTAGATATTTCCATGTTCATACAGATAGCGGTGTAGATATTTCCATGTTCATCCAGATGCCTGTGTAGATATATCCATGTTCATAGAGATAGATGTGTAGATATTTCCATGTTCATACAGGTAGTGGTGTAGATATTTCCATGTTCATACAGATAGCGGTGTAGCTATTTCCATGTTCATACCGATAGCGGTGTAGAAATTTCCATGTTCATAGAGATAGCGGTGTAGATATTTCCATGTTCATACAGATAGGGGTGCTGATATTTAAATGTTTATACAGGTAGCGGTGTAGATATCTCCATCTTAATATAGATGGCGGTGTAGAAATTTATATGTTCATACAGATGGCGGTGCAGATATTTCCATGTTCATACAGATGGCGGTGTAGATATTTCCATGTTTACAGAGATAGCGGTGTAGGTATTTCCATGTGTAAAGAGATAGCTTTGTAGATATTTCCATGTATATGCAGATAGCTGTGAAGATATTTCTAGTCTCATGCAGATAGCGGTTCAGATATTTCCATGTTCATACAGATAGCGGTGTAGATATTTCCATGTTTATACAGATAGCAGTGAAGGGGTATGCATGTTTACACAGATAGCGGTGTAGTTATTTCCATGTTCATACAGATCACGGTGTAGATATTTCCATGTTCATCCAGATGGCTGTGTAGACATATCCATGTTCATACAGATGGCGGTGAAAATATTTCCATGTTCATACAGAGAGCGGTGCAGATATTTCCATGTTCATACAGATAGCGGTGTAGATATTTCCATGTTCATCCAGATGGCTGTGTAGATATATCCATGTTCATACAGATGGCGGTGAAGATATTTCCATGTTCATATGGATAGCGGTGTAGATATTTCCATGTTCATACAGATAGCAGTGTAGATATTTCCATGCTCATACAGATAGAGGGGCTGATATTTCCATGTTCATACAGATAGCGGTGTAGATATTTCCATGTTTATACAGGTAGCGGTGTAGATATTTCCATGTTCATACAGATAGCGGTGTAGATATTTCCATGTTCATACAGATAGCGGTGTAGATATATCCATCTTAATACAGATGGCCGTGTAGTTATTTATATGTTCATACAGATGGCGGTGCAGATATTTCCATGTTCATACAGATGGCGGTGTAGATATTTCCATGTTCATACAGATAGCGGTGTAGTTATCTCCATGTGTAAAGAGGTAGCTGTGTAGATATTTCCATGTATATGCAGATAGCTCCGTAGATATTTCCATGTTCATACAGGTAGTGGTGTAGATATTTCCATGTTCACACAGATAGCGGTGTAGCTATTTCCATGTTCTTACCGATAGATGTGTAGAAATTTCCATGTTCATAGAGATAGCGGTGTAGATATTTCCATGTTCATACAGATAGCGGTGCTGATATTTAAATGTTTATACTGGTAGCGGTGTAGATATTTCCATGTTTATACAGATAGCAGTGTAGATATTTCCAAGTTTATACAGATAGTGGTGTAGATATCTCCATCTTAATATAGATGGCGGTGTAGATATTTATATGTTCATACAGATGGCGGTGCAGATATTTCCATGTTCATACAGATGGCGGTGTAGATCTTTCCATGTTTATAGAGATAGCGCTGTAGTTATTTCCATGTGTAAAGAGATAGCTTTGTAGATTTTTCCATGTATATGCAGACCGCTGTGTAGATATTTCCATTTTCATGCAGATAGCGGTGTAGATATTTCCATGTTCAAACAGATAGCGGTGTAGATATTTCCATGTTCATGCAGATAGCAGTGTAGATATTTCCATGTTTATACAGATAGCGGTGAAGATGTATGCATGTTTACACAGATAGCGGTGTAGATATTTCCTTGTTCATACAGATAGCGGTGTAGATATTTCCATGTTCATCCAGATGGCTGTGTAGATATATCCATGTTCATACAAATGGCGGTGAAGACATTTCCATGTTCATAAAGATAGCGGTGTAGATATTTCCATGTGTAAAGAGATAGCTGTGTAGATATTTCCATGTATATGCAGATAGCTGTGTAGATATTTCCATGTTCATCCAGATACCAGTTTAGATATTTCCATGTTCAAACGGATAGCGGTGTAGATATTTCCATGTTCATAGAGACAGCGGTGTAGAAATTTCCATGTTCATACAGATAGAGGGGCTGATATTTCCATGTTCTTGCAGATAGCGGTGCTGATATTTCCAGGTTTATACAGGTAGCGGTGTAGATATTTCCATGTTTATACAGATAGCAGTGTAGATATTTCCATGTTTATACAGATAGCGGTGTAGATATTTCCATGTTTATACAGATAGCGGTGTAGATATCTCCATCTTAATACAGATGGCGGTGTAGATATTTATATGTCCATACAGATGGCGGTGCAGATATTTCCATGTTCATACAGATGGCGGTGTAGATATTTCCATGTTCATACAGATAGCGGTGTAGTTATTTCCATGTGTAAAGAGATAGCTGTGTAGATATTTCCGTGTATATGCAGATAGCTCTGTAGATATTTCCATTTTCATGCTGATAGCGGTTTAGATATTTCCATGTTCAAACAGATGGCGGTGTAGATATATCCATGTTCATACAGATAGCGGTGTAGATATTTCCATGTTTATACCGATAGCGGTGAAGGTGTATGCATGTTTACACAGATAGCGGTGTAGTTATTTCCATGTTCATACAGATCACGGTGTAGATATTTCCATGTTCATCCAGATGGCTGTGTAGACATATCCATGTTCATACAGATGGCGGTGAAGATATTTCCATGTTCATACAGAGAGCGGTGCATATATTTCCATGTTCATACAGATAGCGGTGTAGATATTTCCATGTTCATCCAGATGGCTGTGTAGATATATCCATGTTCATACAGATGGCGGTGAAGATATTTCCATGTTCATATGGATAGCGGTGTAGATATTTCCATGTTCCTACAGATAGCAGTGTAGATATTTCCATGCTCATACAGATAGAGGGGCTGATATTTCCATGTTCATACAGATAGCGGTGTAGATATTTCCATGTTTATACAGGTAGCGGTGTAGATATTTCCATGTTCATACAGATAGCGGTGTAGATATTTCCATGTTCATACAGATAGCGGTGTAGATATATCCATCTTAATACAGATGGCCGTGTAGTTATTTATATGTTCATACAGATGGCGGTGCAGATATTTCCATGTTCATACAGATGGCGGTGTGGATATTTCCATGTTCATACAGATAGCGGTGTAGTTATTTCCATGTGTAAAGAGATAGCTGTGTAGATATTTCCATGTATATGCAGATAGCTCTGTAGATATTTCCATGTTCATACAGGTAGTGGTGTAGATATTTCCATGTTCACACAGATAGCGGTATAGCTATTTCCATGTTCTTACCGATAGCGGTGTAGAAATTTCCATGTTCATAGAGATAGCGGTGTAGATATTTCCATGTTCATACAGATAGCGGTGCTGATATTTAAATGTTTATACAGGTAGCGGTGTAGATATTTCCATGTTTATACAGATAGCGGTGTAGATATCTCCATCTTAATATAGATGGCGGTGTAGATATTTATATGTTCATACAGATGGCGGTGCAGATATTTCCATGTTCATACAGATGGCGGTGTAGATATTTCCATGTTTATAGAGGTAGCGCTGTAGTTATTTCCATGTGTAAAGAGATAGCTTTGTAGATATTTCCATGTATATGCAGATCGCTGTGTAGATATTTCCATTTTCATGCAGATAGCAGTGTAGATATTTCCATGTTCAAACAGATAGCGGTGTAGATATTTCCATGTTCATGCAGATAGCATTGTAGATATTTCCATGTTTATACAGATAGCGGTGAAGATGTATGCATGTTTACACAGATAGCGGTGTAGATATTTCCTCGTTCATACAGATAGCGGTGTAGATATTTCCATGTTCATCCAGATGGCTGTGTAGATATATCCATGTTCATACAGATGGCGGTGAAGATATTTCCATGTTCATAAAGATAGCGGTGTAGATATTTCAATGTGTAAAGAGATAGCTGTGTAGATATTTCCATGTATATGCAGATAGCTGTGTAGATATTTCCATTTTCATGCTGATAGCGGTTTAGATATTTCCATGTTCAAACAGATGGCGGTGTAGATATATCCATGTTCATACAGATAGCGGTGTAGATATTTCCATGCTTATACAGATTGCGGTGAAGAGGTATGCGTGTTTACACAGATAGCGGTGTAGATATTTCCATGTTCATGCAGATAGCGGTGTAGATATTTCCACGTTGATCCAGATGGCTGTGTAGTTATTTCCATCTTCATACAGATGGCGGTGAAGATATTTCCATGTTCATACGGATAGCGGTGTAGATATTTCCATGTTCATACAGATAGCAGTGTAGATATTTCCATGATCATACAGATGGAGGGGCTGATATTTCCATGTTTATACAGGTAGCGGTGTAGATATTTCCATGTTTATACAGGTAGCGCTGTAGATATTTCCATGTTCATACAGATAGGGGAGTAGATATCTCCATCTTAATACAGATGGCCGTGTATTTATTTATATGTTCATACAGATGGCGGTGCAGATATTTCCATGTTCATACAGATGGCGGTGTAGATATTTCCATGTTCATAAAGATAGCGGTGTAGTTATTTCCATGTGTAAAGAGATAGCTGTGTAGATATTTCCATGTATATGCAGATAGCTGTGTAGATATTTCCATGTTCATCCAGATAGTGGTTTACATATTTCCATGTTCAAACAGATAGCGGTGTAGATATTTCCATGTTCATAGAGATAGCGGTGTAGATATTTCCATGTTCATACAGATAGAGGGGCTGATATTTCCATGTTCATGCACAAAGCGGTGCTGATATTTCCATGTTTATAAAGGTAGCGGTGTAGATATTTCCATGTTTATACAGATAGCAGTGTAGATATTTCCATGTTTATACAGATAGCGGTGTAGATATTTCCATGTTTATACAGATAGCGGTGTAGATATCTCCATCTTAATACAGATGGCGGTGTAGATATTTATATGTCCATACAGATGGCGGAGCAGATATTTCCATGTTCATACCGATGGCGGTGTAGATATTTCCATGTACATACAGATAGCGGTGTAGTTTTTTCCATGTGTAAAGAGATAGCTGTGTAGATATATCCATGTATATGCAGATAGCTGTGTAGATATTTCCATTTTCATGCTGATAGCGGTTTAGATATTTCCATGTTCAAACAGATGGCGGTGTAGATATATCCATGTTCATATAGATAGCGGTGCTGATATTTCCATGTTTATACATATAGCATTGTAGATATTTCCCTGTTCATACAGATAGCGGAGTAGATATCTCCATCTTAATACAGATGGCCGTGTAGTTATTTATATGTTCATACAGATGGCGGTGCAGATATTTCCATGTTCATTCAGATGGCGGTGTAGATATTTCCATGTTCATACAGATAGCGGTGTAGTTATTTCCATGTGTAAAGAGATAGCTGTGTAGATATTTCCATGTATATGTAGATAGCTCTGTAGATATTTCCATTTTCATGCAGATAGCGGTGTAGATATTTCCATGTTCATCCAGATGGCTGTGTGGATATATCCATGTTCATACAGATAGCTGTGTAGATATTTCCATGTTCATACAGATAGTGGTGTAGTTATTTCCATGCTCATACAGATAGCGGTGTAGCTAGTTCCATGTTCATACAGATAGCGGTGTAGATATTTCCATGTTCATGGAGATAGCGGTTTAGATATTTCCATGTTCATACAGATAGCGGTGCTGATATTTCCAAGTTTATACATATAGCGGTGAAGATATCTCCATCTTAATACAGATTGCGGTGTAGATATTTATATCTTCATACAGATGGCGGTGCAGTTATTTCCATGTTCATACAGATGGCGGTGTAGATATTTCCATGTTTATAGAGATAGCGGTGTAGTTATTTCCAAGTATATAGAGATAGCTTTGTAGATATTTCCATGTATATGCAGATAGCTGTGTAGATATATCTATTTTCATGCAGATAGCGGTTTAGATATTTCCATGTTCAAACAGATAGCGGTGTAGATATTTCCATGTTCATACAGATAGCGGTGTAGATATTTCCATGTTTATACAGATAGCGGTCAAGATGTATGCATGTTTACACAGATAGCGGTGTAGATATTTCCATGTTCTTACAGATCGCGGTGTAGATATTTCTATGTTCATCCAGATGGCTGTGTAGACATATCCATGTTAATACAGATGGCGGTGAAGATATTTCCATGTTCATACAGATAGCGGTGTAGATATTTCCATGTTCATACAGATAGTGGTGTAGATATTTCCATGTTCATACAGATAGCGGTGTAGATATTTCCATGTTCATACAGATGGCGGTGAAGATATTTCTATGTTCATACAAATGGCGGTGTAGATATTTCCATGTTCATACAGATGGCGGTGAAGATATTTCCATGTTCATACAGATAGCGGTGTAGATAATTCCATGTTCATCCAGATGGCTGTGTAGGTATATCCATGTTCATACAGATGGCGATGAAGATATTTCCATGCTCATACAGATAGCAGTGTAGATATTTCCATGTTTACACAAATAGTGGTTTAGATATTTCCATGTTCATTCAGATAGAGGGGCTGATATTTCCATGTTCATACTGATAGCGGTGCTGATATTTCCATGTTTATACAGGTAGCGGAGTAGATATTTCCATGTTTCTAAAGACAGTGGTGTAGATATTTCCATGTTTATACAGATAGCGGTGTAGATATTTCCATGTTTATACAGATAGCGGTGTAGCTATCTCCATCTTTATACAGATGGCGGTGTAGATATTTATATGTTCATACAGATGGCGGTGCAGATATTTCCATGTTCATACAGATGGCGGTGTAGATATTTCCATGTTCATACAGATAGCGGTGTAGTTATTTCCATGTGTAAAGAGATAGCTGTGTAGATATTACCATGTACATGCAGATAGCTGTGTAGATATTTCCATTTTCATGCAGATAGCGGTTTAGATATTTCCATGTTCAAACAGATAGCGGTGTAGATATTTCCATGTTCATACAGATAGTGGTGTAGTTATTTCCATGTTTATACAGATAGCGGTGAAGATGTATGCATGTTTACGCAGATAGCGGTGTAGATATTTCCATGTTCATACAGATAGCGGTGTAGATATTTCCATGTACATCCAGATGGCTGTGTAGATATATCCATGTTCATTCAGATAGCGGTGCAGATATTTCCATGTTCATACAGATAGTGCTGTAGACATTTCCATGTTCATACAGATAGCGGTGTAGCTATTTCCATGTTCATGCAGATAGCGGTGTAGATATTTCCATGTTCGTACAGATAGCTGTGTAGTTATTTCCATGTTCACACAGATAGCAGTGCTTATATTTCCTTGTTTATACAGCTATCGGTGTAAATATTTCCATGTTTATACAGATAGCGGTGTAGATATTTCCATGTTTATACAGATAGCGGTGTAGATATTTCCATGTTCCTCCACATGGTTGTGTAGATATATCCAAGTTCATACAGATGGCGGTGAAGATATTTCCATGTTCACACAGATAGCGGTGTAGATATTTCCATGTTCATACAGATAGTGGTGTAGATATTTCCATGTTCATACAGATAGCGGTGTAGTTATTTCCATGTTCATCCAGATGGCTGTGTAGACATATCCATGTTCATACAGATGGTGGTGAAGATAATTCCGTGTTCATACAGATAGCGGTGTAGATATTTCCATCTTCATACAGATAGTGGTGTAGATATTTCCAAGTTCATACAGATAGAGGGGCTGATATTTCCATGTTCATACAGATAGCGGTGCTGATATTTCCATGTTTATACAGGTAGCGGTGTAGATATTTCCATGTTTATACAGATAGCGGTGTAGATAATTCCATGTTTATACAGATAGCGGTGTAGATATCTCCATCTTAATACAGATGGCGTTGTAGGTATTTACATGTTCATACAGATGGCCGTGCAGATATTTCCATGTTCATACAGATGGCGGTGTACATATTTCGATGTTCATACAGATAGCGGTGTAGATATTTCCATGTGTAAAGAGATAGCGGTGTAGATATTACCATGTATATGCAGATAGCTGTGTAGATTTTTCCATTTTCATGCAGTTATCGGTTTAGATATTTCCATGTTCAAACAGATAGCTTTGTAGATATTTCCATGTTCATACAGATAGCGGTGTAGATATTTCCATGTTTATACAGATAGCGGTGAAGAAGTATGCATGTTTACACAGATAGCGGTGTAGCTATTTCCATGTTCATACAGATAGTGGTGTAGCTATTTCCATGTTCATACAGAGAGCGGTGTAGATATTTCCATGTTCGTACAGATAGCGGTGTAGATATTTCCATGTACATACAGATAACGGTGCTGATATTTCCATGTTTATACAGGTAGCGGTGTGGATATTTCCATGTTTATACAGATAGCTGTGTAGATATTTCCATTTTTATACAGATAGCGGTGTAGATATTTCCAAGTTTATACAGATAGCGGTGTAGATATCTCCATTTTAATACAGTTGGCGGTGTAGATATTTATATGTTCATACAGATGGCGGTGCAGATATTTCCATGTTCATACAGATAGCGGTGTAGGTATTTCCATGTTCATCCAGATGGCTGTGTAGATATATCCATGTTCATACAGATGGCGGTGAAGATATTTCCATGCTCATACAGATAGCAGTGTAGATATTTCCATGTTCATACAGATAGTGGTGTAGATATTTCCATGTTCATACAGATAGAGGGGCTGATATTTCCATGTTCATACAGATAGCGGTGCTGATATTTCCATGTTTATACAGGTAGCGGTGTAGATATTTCCATGTTTATAAAGATAGCGGTGTAGATATTTCCATGTTTATACAGATAGCGGTGTAGATATTTCCATGTTTATACAGATGGCGGTGTAGATATTTATATGTTCATACAAATGGCCGTCCAGATATTTCCATGTTCATACAGATGCCGGTGTAGATATTTCCATGTTCATACAGATAGCAGTGTAGTTATTTCCATGTGTAAAGAGATAGCTGTGTAGATATTTCCATGTATATGCAGATAGCTGTGCAGATATTTCCATTTTCATGCAGATAGCGGTTTAGATATTTCCATGTTCATACAGATAGCGGTGTAGTTATTTCCATGTTTATACAGATAGCAGTGAAGATGTATGCATGTTTACACAGATAGCGGTGAAGATATTTCCATGTTCATACAGATAGCGGTGTAGATATTTCCATGTTCATACAGATAGCGGTGTAGCTATTTCCATGTTCATACAGATAGCGGTGTAGATATTTCCATGTTCATCCAGATGGCTGTGTAGACATATCCATGTTCATACAGATGGCGGTGAAGATAATTCCATGTTCATACAGATAGCGGTGTAGATATTTCCATGTTCATACAGATAGTGTTGTAGATATTTCCACGTTCATACAGATAGAGGGGCTGATATTTCCATGTTCATACAGATAGCAGTGCTGATATTTCCATGTTTATACAGGTAGCGGTGTAGATATTTCCATGTTCATACAGATAGCGGTGTAGATATTTCCATGTTTATACAGGTAGCAGTGTAGATATCTCCATCTTAATACTGATGGCGGTGTAGATATTTATATGTTCATACAGATGGCCGTGCAGATATCTCCATGTTCATACAGATGGCGGTGTGGATATTTCCATGTTCATACAGATAGCGGTGTAGTTATTTCCATGTGTAAAGAGATAGCTGTGTAGATATTTAAATGTATATGCAGATAGCAGTGTAGATATTTCCATTTTCATGCAGATAGCGGTGTAGATATTTCCATGTTCAAACAGATAGCGGTGTAGATATTTCCATGTTCATACAGATAGCGGTGTAGATATTTCCATGTTCATACAGATAGCGGTGTAGATATTTCCCTGTTTATACAGATAGCGGTGAAGAAGTATGCATGTTTACACAGAGAGCTGTGTAGCTATTTCCATGTTCATACAGATAGCGGGGTAGATATTTCCATTTTTATACAGATAGCGGTGTAGATATTTCCAAGTTTATACAGATAGCGGTGTAGATATCTCAATCTTAATACAGATGGCGGTGTAGATATTTATATGTTCATACAGATGGCGGTGCAGATATTTCCATGTTCAAACAGATGGCGGTGTAGCTATTTCCATGTTCATACAGATAGCGGTGTAGCTCTTTCAATGTTCATGCAGATAGCGGTGTAGTTATTTCCATGTTCATCCATATGGCTGTGTAGATATATCCATGCTCATAGAGATGGCGGTGAAGATATTTCCATGTTCATACAGATAGCGGTGTAGATAATTCCATGTTCATCCAGATGGCTGTGTAGGTATATCCATGTTCATACAGATGGCGGTGAAGATATTTCCATGCTCATACAGATAGCAGTGTAGATATTTCCATGTTTACACAAATAGTGGTTTAGATATTTCCATGTTCATTCAGATAGAGGGGCTGATATTTCCATGTTCATACTGATAGCGGTGCTGATATTTCCATGTTTATACAGGTAGCGGAGTAGATATTTCCATGTTTCTAAAGACAGTGGTGTAGATATTTCCATGTTTATACAGATAGCGGTGTAGATATTTCCATGTTTATACAGATAGCGGTGTAGATATCTCCATCTTTATACAGATGGCGGTGTAGATATTTATATGTTCATACAGATGGCAGTGCAGATATTTCCATGTTCATACAGATGGCGGTGTAGATATTTCCATCTTCATACAGATAGCGGTTTAGTTATTTCCATGTGTAAAGAGATAGCTGTGTAGATATTACCATGTACATGCAGATAGCTGTGTAGATATTTCCATTTTCATGCAGATAGCGGTTTAGATATTTCCATGTTCAAACAGATAGCGGTGTAGATATTTCCATGTTCATACAGATAGTGGTGTAGTTATTTCCATGTTTATACAGACAGCGGTGAAGATGTATGCATGTTTACGCAGATAGCGGTGTAGATATTTCCATGTTCATACAGATAGCGGTGTAGATATTTCCATGTTCATCCAGATGGCTGTGTAGATATATCCATGTTCATTCAGATAGCGGTGCAGATATTTCCATGTTCATACAGATAGTGCTGTAGACATTTCCATGTTCATACAGATAGCGGTGTAGCTATTTCCATGTTCATGCAGATAGCGGTGTAGATATTTCCATGTTCGTACAGATAGCGGTGTAGATATTTCCATGTTCACACAGATAGCAGTGCTTATATTTCCTTGTTTATACAGCTAGCGGTGTAAATATTTCCATGTTTATACAGATAGCGGTGTAGATATTTCCATGTTTATACAGATAGCGGTGTAGACATTTCCATGTTCCTCCACATGGTTGTGTAGATATATCCAAGTTCATACAGATGGCGGTGAAGATATTTCCATGTTCACACAGATAGCGGTGTAGATATTTCCATGTTCATACAGATAGTGGTGTAGATATTTCCATGTTCATACAGATAGTGGTGTAGCTATTTCCATGTTCATACAGATAGCGGTGTAGATATTTCCATGTTCAACCAGATGGCTGTGTAGACATATCCATGTTTACACAGATGGTGGTGAAGATAATACCATGTTCATACAGATAGCGGTGTAGATATTCCCATGTTCATACAGATAGTGGTGTAGATATTTCCATGTTCATACAGATAGAGGGGCTGATATTTCCATGTTCATACAGATAGCTGTGCGTATATTTCCATGTTTATACAGGTAGCAGTGTAGATATTTCCATGTTTACACAGATAGCGGTGTAGATATTTCCATGTTTATACAGATAGCGGTGTAGATATCTCCATCTTAATACAGATGGCGGTGTAGATATTTATATGTTCATACAGATGGCCGTGCAGATATTTCAATGTTCATACAGATGGCGGTGTAGATATCTGCATGTGTAAAGAGATAGCTGTGTAGATATTTCCATTTTCATGCAGATAGCGGTGTTTATATTTCCATGTTTATACAGGTAGCGGTGTAGATATTTCCATGTTTATACAGATAGCGGTGTAGATATTTCCATGTTTATACAGATAAAGGTGTAGATATTTCCAAGTTTATACAGATAGCGGTGTAGATATCTCAATCTTAATACAGATGGCGGTGTAGATATTTATATGTTCATACAGATGCCGGTGCAGATATTTCCATGTTCATACAGATGGCGGTGTAGATATTTCCATGTTTATAGAGATAGTGGTGTAGTTATTTCCATGTGTAAAGAGATAGCTTTGTAGATATTTCCATGTATATGCAGATAGCTGTGTAGATATTTCTATTTTCATGCAGATAGCGGTGTAGATATTTCCATGTTCAAACAGATAGCGGTGTAGATATTTCCATGTTCATACAGATAGTGGTGTAGATATTTCCATGTTCATACAGATAGCGGTGTAACTATTTCCATGTTAATACAGATAGCGGTGTAGATATTTCCATGTTCTTCCAAATGGCTGTGTAGATATATCCATGTTCATACAGAAGGCGGTGAAGATATTTCCATGTTCATACAGATAGCCGTGTAGATATTTCCATGTTCATACAGATAGCGGGGTAGATATTTCCATTTTCATACAGATAGATGGGCTGATATTTCCATGTTCATACAGATAGCGGTGCTGATATTTCCATGTTTATACAGGTAGCGGTGTAGATATTTCCAAGTTTATACAGATAGCGGTGTAGACATTTACATGTTTATACAGATAGCGATGTTGATATTTCCATGTTTATACAGATAGCGGTGTAGATATCTCCACCTTAATACAGATGGCGGTGTAGATATTTATATGTTCATACAGATGGCCGTGCAGATATTTCCATATTCATACAGATAGCGGTGTAGTTATTTCCATGTATATGCAGATAGCTGTGTAGATATTTCCATTTTCATGCAGATAGCGGTTTAGATATTTCCAAGTTCAAACAGATAGCGGTGTAGATATTTCCATGTTCATTCAGATAGCGGTGTAGATATATCCATGTTTATACAGATAGCGGTGAAGATGTATGCATGTCTACACAGGTAGCGGTGTATATATTTCCATGTTCATACAGATAGCGGTGTATATATTTCCATGTTCATCCAGATGGCTGTGTAGATATATCCATGTTCATAGAGATAGCAGTGTAGATATTTCCATGTTCATACAGATAGTGCTGTAGATATTTCCATGTTCATACAGATAGCGGTGTAGATATTTCCATGTTTATACAGATAGCGGTGTAGATATTTCCATGTTCATCCAGATGGCTGTGTAGATATATCCATGTTCATACAGATGGCGGTGAAGATATATCCATGCTCATACATATAGCAGTGTAGATATTTCCATGTTCATACAGGTAGTGGTGTAGATATTTCCATGTTCATACAGATAGAGGGGCTGATATTTCCATGTTCATACAGATAGCGGTGCTGATATTTCCATGTTTATACAGGTAGCGGTGTAGATATTTCCATGTTCATACAGATAGCGGTGTAGATATTTATATGTTCATACAGATGGCCGTGCAGATATTTCCATGTTCATACAGATGGCGGTGTAGATATTTCCATGTTCATACAGATAGCGGTGTAGTTATTTCCATGTGTAAAGAGATAGCTGTGTAGATTTTTAAATGTATATGCAGATAGCAGTGTAGATATTTCCATTTTCATGCAGATAGCGGTGTAGATATTTCCATGTTCAAACAGATAGTGGTGTAGATATTTCCATGTTCATACAGATAGTGGTGTAGATATTTCCATGTTCATACATATAGCGGTGTAGATATTTCCATGTTTATACAGATAGCGGTGAAGAAGTATGCATGTTTACACAGATAGCTGTGTAGCTATTTCCATGTTCATACAGATAGTGGTGTAGATATTTCCATGTTCGTACAGATAGCGGTGTAGCTATTTCCACGTTCATGCAGATAGCGGTGTAGATATTTCCATGTTCGTACAGATAGCGGTGTAGATATTTCCATGTTCATACAGATAGCTGTTCTGATATTTCCATGTTTATACAGGTAGCAGTGTGGATATTTCCATGTTTATACAGATAGCGGTGTAGATATTTCCAAGTTTATACAGATAGCGGTGTAGATATCTCCATCTTAATACAGATGGCGGTGTAGATATTTATATGTTCATACAGATGGCGGTGCAGATATTTCCATGTTCATACAGATAGCGGTGTAGATATTTCCATGTTCATACAGATAGCGGTGTAGCTATTTCCATGTTCATACCGATAGCGGTGTAGAAATTTCCATGTTCTTAGAGATAGCGGTGTAGATATTTCCATGTTCATACAGAGAGCGATGCTGATATTTAAATGTTTATACATGTAGCGGTGTAGATATCTCCATCTTAATATAGATGGCGGTGTAGATATTTATATGTTCATGCAGATAGCGGTGCAGATATTTCCATGTTCATACAGATAGCGGTGCTGATATTTCCATGTTCATACCGATAGTGGTGCTGATATTTCCATGTTTATACAGGTAGCGGTGTAGATATTTCCATGTTTATAGAGATAGTGGTGTAGTTATTTCCATGTGTAAAGAGATAGCTTTGTAGATATTTCCATGTATATGCAGATAGCTGTGTAGATATTTCCATTTTCATGCAGATAGTGGTGTAGATATTTCCATGTTCAAACAGATAGCGGTGTAGATATTTCCATGTTCATACAGATAGTGGTGTAGATATTTCCATGTTTATACAGATAGCGGTGAAGATGTTTGCATGTTTACACAGATAGCGGTGTAGATATTTCCATGTTCAAAGAGATAGCGGTGTAGATATTTCCATGTTCATACAGGTAGTGGTGTAGATATTTCCATGTTCACACAGATAGCGGTGTAGCTATTTCCATGTTCTTACCGGTAGCGGTGTAGAAATTTCCATGTTCATAGAGATAGCGGAGTAGATATTTCCATGTTCATACAGAAAGCGGTGCTGATATTTAAATGTTTATACAGGTAGCGGTGTAGATATTTCCATGTTTATACATATAGCAGTGTAGATATTTCCAAGTTTATACAGATAGTGGTGTAGATATCTCCATCTTAATATAGATGGCGGTGTAGATATTTATATGTTCATACAGATGGCGGTGCAGATATTTCCATGTTCATACAGATGGCGGTGTAGTTCTTTCCATGTTTATAGAGATAGCGCTGTAGTTATTTCCATGTGTAAAGAGATAGCTTTGTAGATATTTCCATGTATATGCAGACCGCTGTGTAGATATTTCGATTTTCATGCAGATAGCTGTGTAGATATTTCCATGTTCAAACAGATAGCGGTGTAGATATTTCCATGTTCATGCAGATAGCAGTGTAGATATTTCCATGTTTATACAGATAGCGGTGAAGATGTATGCATGTTTACACAGATAGCGGTGTAGATATTTCCTTGTTCATACAGATAGCGGTGTAGATATTTCCATGTTCATCCAGATGGCTGTGTAGATATATCCATGTTCATACAGATGGCGGTGAAGATATTTCCATGTTCATAAAGATAGCGGTGTAGATATTTCCATGTGTAAAGAGATAGCTGTGTAGATATTTCCATGTATATGCAGACCGCTGTGTAGATATTTCCATTTTCATGCAGATACCGGTGTAGATATTTCCATGTTCAAACAGATAGCGGTGTAGATATTTCCATGTTCATGCAGATAGCAGTGTAGATATTTCCATGTTTATACAGATAGCGGTGTAGATATCTCCATCTTAATAGAGATGGCGGTGTAGATATTTATATGTCCATACAGATGGCGGTGCAGATATTTCCATGTTCATACAGATGGCGGTGTAGATATTTCCATGTTCGTACAGATAGCGGTGTAGTTATTTCCATGTGTAAAGAGATAGCTGTGTAGATATTTCCATGTATATGCAGATAGCTCTGTAGATATTTCCATTTTCATGCTGATAGCGGTTTAGATATTTCCATGTTCAAACAGATGGCGGTGTAGATATATCCATGTTCATACAGATAGCGGTGTAGATATTTCCATGCTTATACAGATTGCGGTGAAGATGTATGCATGTTTACACAGATAGCGGTGTAGATATTTCCATGTTCATGCAGATAGCGGTGTAGATATTTCCACGTTCATCCAGATGGCTTTGTAGATATATCCATGTTCATACAGATGGCGGTGAAGATATTTCCATGTTCATATGGATAGCGGTGTAGATATTTCTATGTTCATACAGATAGCAGTGTTGATATTTCCATGCTCATACAGATAGAGGGGCTGATATTTCCATGTTCATATAGATAGCGGAGCTGATATTTCCATGTTTATACAGGTAGCAGTGTAGATATTTCCATGTTTATACAGGTAGCGGTGTAGATATTTCCATGTTCATACAGATATCGGTGTAGATATTTCCATGTTCAAAGAGATAGCGGTGTAGATATTTCTATGTTCATCCAGATGGCTGTGTAGATATATCCATGTTCATAGAGATAGAGGTGTAGATATTTCCATGTTCATACAGGTAGTGGTGTAGAGATTTCCATGTTCATACAGATAGCGGTGTAGCTATTTCCATGTTCTTACCGATAGCGGTGTAGAAATTTCCATGTTCATAGAGATAGCGGTGTAGATATTTCCATGTTCATACAGATAGCGGTGCTGATATTTAAATGTTTATACAGGTAGCGGTGTAGATATTTCCATGTTTATACAGATAGCGGTGTAGATATTTCCAAGTTTATACAGATAGCGGTGTAGATATCTCCATCTTAATATAGATGGCAGTGTAGATATTTATATGTTCATACAGATGGCGGTGCAGATATTTCCATGTTCATACAGATAGCGGTGTAGATATTTCCATGTTCATATAGATGGCTGTGCAGATATATCCATGTTCATACAGATTGCGAAGATATTTCCATGTTCATACAGATAGCGGTGTAGATATTTCCATGTTCATACAGATAGCGGTGTAGATATTTCCATGTTCATACTGATAGCGGTGCTGATATTTCCATGTTTATACAGGTAACGGTGTAGATATTTCAATGTTTATACAGATAGCGGTGTAGATATTTCCATGTTTATACAGATAGCGGTGTAGATATTTCCATGTTCTTACCGGTAGCGGTGTAGAAATTTCCATGTTCATAGAGATAGCGGTGTAGATATTTCCATGTTCATACAGATAGCGGTGTAGATATTTCCATGTTCATACAGATAGCTGTGCGTATATTTCCATGTTTATACAGGTAGCAGTGTAGATATTTCCATGTTTACACAGATAGCGGTGTAGATATTTCCATGTTTATACAGATAGCGGTGTAGATATCTCCATCTTAATACAGATGGCGGTGTAGATATTTATATGTTCATACAGATGGCCGTGCAGATATTTCAATGTTCATACAGATGGCGGTGTAGATATCTGCATGTGTAAAGAGATAGCTGTGTAGATATTTCCATTTTCATGCAGATAGCGGTGCTTATATTTCCATGTTTATACAGGTAGCGGTGTAGATATTTCCATGTTTATACAGATAGCGGTGTAGATATTTCCATGTTTATACAGATAAAGGTGTAGATATTTCCAAGTTTATACAGATAGCGGTGTAGATATCTCAATCTTAATACAGATGGCGGTGTAGATATTTATATGTTCATACAGATGCCTTTGCAGATATTTCCATGTTCATACAGATGGCGGTGTAGATATTTCCATGTTTATAGAGATAGTGGTGTAGTTATTTCCATGTGTAAAGAGATAGCTTTGTAGATATTTCCATGTATATGCAGATAGCTGTGTAGATATTTCTATTTTCATGCAGATAGCGGTGTAGATATTTCCATGTTCAAACAGATAGCGGTGTAGATATTTCCATGTTCATACAGATAGTGGTGTAGATATTTCCATGTTCATACAGATAGCGGTGTAACTATTTCCATGTTAATACAGATAGCGGTGTAGATATTTCCATGTTCTTCCAAATGACTGTGTAGATATATCCATGTTCATACAGAAGGCGGTGAAGATATTTCCATGTTCATACAGATAGCCGTGTAGATATTTCCATGTTCATACAGATAGCGGGGTAGATATTTCCATTTTCATACAGATAGATGGGCTGATATTTCCATGTTCATACAGATAGCGGTGCTGATATTTCCATGTTTATACAGGTAGCGGTGTAGATATTTCCAAGTTTATACAGATAGCGGTGTAGACATTTACATGTTTATACAGATAGCGATGTTGATATTTCCATGTTTATACAGATAGCGGTGTAGATATCTCCACCTTAATACACATGGCGGTGTAGATATTTATATGTTCATACAGATGGCCGTGCAGATATTTCCATATTCATACAGATAGCGGTGTAGTTATTTCCATGTATATGCAGATAGCTGTGTAGATATTTCCATTTTCATGCAGATAGCGGTTTAGATATTTCCAAGTTCAAACAGATAGCGGTGTAGATATTTCCATGTTCATACAGATAGAGGTGTTGATATATCCATGTTTATACAGATAGCGGTGAAGATGTATGCATGTCTACACAGGTAGCGGTGTATATATTTCCATGTTCATACAGATAGCGGTGTATATATTTCCATGTTCATCCAGATGGCTGTGTAGATATATCCATGTTCATAGAGATAGCAGTGTAGATATTTCCATGTTCATACAGATAGTGCTGTAGATATTTCCATGTTCATACAGATAGCGGTGTAGATATTTCCATGTTTATACAGATAGCGGTGTAGATATTTCCATGTTCATCCAGATGGCTGTGTAGATATATCCATGTTCATGCAGATGGCGGTGAAGATATATCCATGCTCATACATATAGCAGTGTAGATATTTCCATGTTCATACAGATAGTGGTGTAGATATTTCCATGTTCATACAGATAGAGGGGCTGATATTTCCATGTTCATACAGATAGCGGTGCTGATATTTCCATGTTTATACAGGTAGCGGTGTAGATATTTCCATGTTCATACAGATAGCGGTGTAGATATTTATATGTTCATACAGATGGCCGTGCAGATATTTCCATGTTCATACAGATGGCGGTGTAGATATTTCCATGTTCATACAGATAGCGGTGTAGTTATTTCCATGTGTAAAGAGATAGCTGTGTAGATTTTTAAATGTATATGCAGATAGCAGTGTAGATATTTCCATTTTCATGCAGATAGCGGTGTAGATATTTCCATGTTCAAACAGATAGTGGTGTAGATATTTCCATGTTCATACAGATAGCGGTGTAGATATTTCCATGTTCATACATATAGCGGTGTAGATATTTCCATGTTTATACAGATAGCGGTGAAGAAGTATGCATGTTTACACAGATAGCTGTGTAGCTATTTCCATGTTCATACAGATAGTGGTGTAGATATTTCCATGTTCGTACAGATAGCGGTGTAGCTATATCCACGTTCATGCAGATAGCGGTGTAGATATTTCCATGTTCGTACAGATAGCGGTGTAGATATTTCCATGTTCATACAGATAGCTGTTCTGATATTTCCATGTTTATACAGGTAGCGGTGTGGATATTTCCATGTTTATACAGATAGCGGTGTAGATATTTCCAAGTTTATACAGATAGCGGTGTAGATATCTCCATCTTAATACAGATGGCGGTGTAGATATTTATATGTTCATACAGATGGCGGTGCAGATATTTCCATGTTCATGCAGATAGCGGTGTAGATATTTCCATGTTCATACAGATAGCGGTGTAGCTATTTCCATGTTCATACCGATAGCGGTGTAGAAATTTCCATGTTCTTAGAGATAGCGGTGTAGATATTTCCATGTTCATACAGATAGCGATGCTGATATTTAAATGTTTATACATGTAGCGGTGTAGATATCTCCATCTTAATATAGATGGCGGTGTAGATATTTATATGTTCATGCAGATAGCGGTGCAGATATTTCCATGTTCATACAGATAGCGGTGCTGATATTTCCATGTTCATACCGATAGTGGTGCTGATATTTCCATGTTTATACAGGTAGCGGTGTAGATATTTCCATGTTTTACAGATAGCGGTGTAGATATTTCCATGTTCATACAGATAGCGGTGTATATATTTCCATGTTCATCCAGAAGGCTGTGTAGATATTTCCATGTTCATAGAGATAGCGGTGCTGATATTTCCATGTTTATACAGGTAGCGGTGTAGATATTTCCACGTTTAAACAGATAGCGGTGTAGATATTTCCATGTTTATACAGATAGCAGTGTAGATATTTCCATGTTTATACTGATAGCGGTGTAGATATCTCCATCTTAATACAGATGGCGGTGAAGATATTTATATGTTCATACAGATGGCGGTGCAGATATTTCCATGTTCATACAGATGGCGGTGTAGATATTTCCATGTTTATAGAGATAGCGGTGTAGTTATTTCCATGTGTAAAGAAATAGCTTTGTAGATATTTCCGTGTATATGCAGATAGCTGTGTAGTTATTTCCATTTTCATACAGATAGCGGTGTAGATATTTCCATGTTCATACAGATAGCGGTGTAGATATTTCCATGTTCATACAGATAGCGGTGTAGATATTTCCATATTCATGCAGATAGCGGTGTAGATATTTCCATGTTCATCCAGAAGGCTGTGTAGATATTTCCATGTTCATACAGATAGCGGTGCTGATATTTCCATGTTTATATAGGTAGCGGTGTAGATATTTCCATGTTCATACAGATAGCGGTGTAGATATTTCCATGTTTATACAGATAGCGGTGTAGATATTTCCATGTTTATACAGATAGCGGTGTGGATATCTCCATCTTAATACAGATGGTGGTGTAGATATTTATATGTTCATGCAGATGGCAGTGCAGATATTTCCATGTTCATACAGATGGGGGTGTAGATATTTCTATGTTTATAGAGATAGCGGTGTAGTTATTTCCATGTGTAAAGAAATAGCTTTGTAGGTATTTCCATGTATATGCAGATACCTCTGTAGATATTTGCATTTTCATGCAGATAGCGGTGTAGATATTTCCATGTTCATATAGATAGCGGTGGAGATATTTCCATGTTTATACAGGTAGCGGTGAAGATGTATGCATGTTTACACAGATAGCGGTGTAGATATTTCCATGTTCATACAGATAGCGGTGTAGATATTTCCATGTTCATCCAGATGGCTGTGTAGATATTTCCATGTTCATACAGATAGCGGTGCTGATATTTGCATGTTTATACAGGTAGCGGTGTAGATATTCCCATGTTTATACAGATAGCGGTGTAGATATTTCCATGTTTATACAGATAGAGGTGAAGATGTATGCATGTTTACACAGTTAGCGGTGCAGATATTTCCATGTTCATACAGATAGCGGTGTAGATATTTCCATGTTCTTCCAGATGGCTGTTTAGATATATCCATGTTCATTCAGATGGCGGTGAAGATATTTCCATGTTCATGCAGATAGCGGTGTAGATATTTCCATGTTCATACAGATAGCTGTTTAGATATTTCCATGTTCATAACGACAGCAGTGTAGATATTTCCATGTTCATACAGATAGTGGTGTAGATATTTCCATGTTCATACAGATAGCGGTGTAGCTATTTCCATGTTCATACAGATAGCGGTGTAGATATTTCCATGTTCATAGAGATAGAGGTGTAGATATTTCCATGTTCATACAGATAGCGGTGCTGATATTTCCAAGTTTATACAGGTAGCGGTGTAGATATTTTCATGTTTATACAGATAGCGGTGTAGATATTTCCATGTTTATACAGATAGCCGTGTAGATATTTCCATGTTTATACAGATAGCAGTGTAGATATTTCCATGTTTATACTGATAGCGGTGTAGATATCTCCATCTTAATACAGATGGCGGTGAAGATATTTATATGTTCATACAGATGGCGGTGCAGATATTTCCATGTTCATACAGATGGCGGTGTAGATATTTCCATGTTTATAGAGATAGCGGTGTAGTTATTTCCATGTGTAAAGAAATAGCTTTGTAGATATTTCCGTGTATTTGCAGATAGCTGTGTAGTTATTTCCATTTTCATGCAGACAGCGGTGTAGATATTTCCATGTTCAAACAGATAGCGGTGTAGATATTTCCATGTTCATACAGATATCGGTGTAGATATTTGCATGTTTATACAGATAGCGGTGAAGATGTATGCATGTTTGCACAGATAGCGGTGTAGATATTTCCATGTTCATACAGATAGCGGTGTAGATATTTCCATGTTCATACAGATAGCGGTGTAGATATTTCCATGTTCATACAGATAGCCGTGTAGATATTTCCATATTCATACAGATAGCGGTGTAGATATTTCCATGTTCATCCAGAAGGCTGTGTAGATATTTCCATGTTCATACAGATAGCGGTGCTGATATTTCCATGTTTATATAGGTAGCGGTGTAGATATTTCCATGTTCATACAGATAGCGGTGTAGATATTTCCATGTTTATACAGATAGCGGTGTAGATATTTCCATGTTTATACAGATAGCGGTGTGGATATCTCCATCTTAATACAGATGGTGGTGTAGATATTTATATGTTCATGCAGATGGCAGTGCAGATATTTCCATGTTCATACAGATGGGGGTGTAGATATTTCTATGTTTATAGAGATAGCGGTGTAGTTATTTCCATGTGTAAAGAAATAGCTTTGTAGATATTTCCATGTATATGCAGATAGCTCTGTAGATATTTGCATTTTCATGCAGATAGCGGTGTAGATATTTCCATGTTCATACAGATAGCGGTGGAGATATTTCCATGTTTATACAGGTAGCGGTGAAGATGTATGCATGTTTACACAGATAGCAGTGTAGATATTTCCATGTTCATACAGATAGCGGTGTAGATATTTCCATGTTCATCCAGATGGCTGTGTAGATATTTCCATGTTCATACAGATAGCGGTGCTGATATTTCCATGTTTATACAGGTAGCGGTGTAGATATTCCCATGTTTATACAGATAGTGGTGTAGATATTTCCATGTTTATACAGATAGAGGTGAAGATGTATGCATGTTTACACAGTTAGCAGTGCAGATATTTCCATGTTCATACAGATAGCGGTGTAGATATTTCCATGTTCATCCAGATGGCTGTGTAGATATATCCATGTTAATTCAGATGGCGGTGAAGATATTTCCATGTTCATACAGATAGCGGTGTAGATATTTCCATGTTCAAACAGATAGCTGTGTAGATATTTCCATGTTCATACAGACAGCGGTGTAGATATTTCCATGTTCATACAGATAGTGGTGTAGATATTTCCATGTTCATACAGATAGCGGTGTAGCTATTTCCATGTTCATACAGATAGCGGTGTAGATATTTCCATGTTCATAGAGATAGAGGTGTAGATATTTCCATGTTCATACAGATAGCGGTGGTGATATTTCCATGTTTATACAGGTAGCGGTGTAGATATTTCCATGTTTATACAGATAGCGGTGTAGATATTTCCATGTTTATACAGATAGCGGTGTAGATATTTTCATGTTTAGACAGATGGCGGTGTAGATATCTCCATCTTAATACAGATGGCGGTGTAGATATTTATATGTTCATACAGATGGCGGTGCAGATATTTCCATGTTCATACAGATGGCGGTGTAGATATTTCCATGTTTATAAAGACTGCAGTGTAGATATTTCCATGTGTAAAGAAATAGCTTTGTAAATATTTCCATGTATATGCAGATAGCTGTGTTGATATTTCCATTTTCATGCAGATAGCGGTGTAGATATTTCCATGTTCAAACAGATAGCTGTGTAGATATTTCCATGTTCATACAGATAGCGGTGTAGATATTTCCATGTTTATACAGAAAGCGGTGAAGATGTATGCATGTTTGCACAGATAGTGGTGTAGATATTTCCATGTTCATACAGATAGCAGTGTAGATATTTCCATGTTCATACAGATAGCGTTGTAGATATTTCCATGTTCATCCAGAAGGCTGTGTAGATATTTCCATCTTCATACAGATAGCGGTGCTGATATTTCCATGTTTATACAGGTAGCGGTGTAGATATTCCAACGTTTATACAGATAGCGGTGTAGATATTTCCATGTTTATACAGATAGCGGTGTAGATATTTCCATGTTTATACAGATAGCGGTGTAGATATCTCCATCTTAATACAGATGGCGGTGTAGATATTTATATGTTCATACAGATGGCGGTGCAGATATTTCCATGTTCATACAGATGGCGGTGTAGATATTTCCATGTTCATACAGATAGCGGTGTAGATATTTCCATGTTCATACAGATAGCGGTGTATATATTTCCATGTTCATCCAGAAGGCTGTGTAGATATTTCCATGTTCATAGAGATAGCGGTGCTGATATTTCCATGTTTATACAGGTAGCGGTGTAGATATTTCCACGTTTATACAGATAGCGGTGTAGATATTTCCATGTTTATACAGATAGCAGTGTAGATATTTCCATGTTTATACTGATAGCGGTGTAGATATCTCCATCTTAATACAGATGGCGGTGAAGATATTTATATGTTCATACAGATGGTGGTGCAGATATTTCCATGTTCATACAGATGGCGGTGTAGATATTTCCATGTTTATAGAGATAGCGGTGTAGTTATTTCCATGTGTAAAGAAATAGCTTTGTAGATATTTCCGTGTATATGCAGATAGCTGTGTAGTTATTTCCATTTTCATACAGATAGCGGTGTAGATATTTCCATGTTCATACAGATAGCGGTGTAGATATTTCCATGTTCATACAGATAGCGGTGTAGATATTTCCATATTCATGCAGATAGCGGTGTAGATATTTCCATGTTCATCCAGAAGGCTGTGTAGATATTTCCATGTTCATACAGATAGCGGTGCTGATATTTCCATGTTTATATAGGTAGCGGTGTAGATATTTCCATGTTCATACAGATAGCGGTGTAGATATTTCCATGTTTATACAGATAGCGGTGTAGATATTTCCATGTTTATACAGATAGCGGTGTGGATATCTCCATCTTAATACAGATGGTGGTGTAGATATTTATATGTTCATGCAGATGGCAGTGCAGATATTTCCATGTTCATACAGATGGGGGTGTAGATATTTCTATGTTTATAGAGATAGCGGTGTAGTTATTTCCATGTGTAAAGAAATAGCTTTGTAGGTATTTCCATGTATATGCAGATACCTCTGTAGATATTTGCATTTTCATGCAGATAGCGGTGTAGATATTTCCATGTTCATATAGATAGCGGTGGAGATATTTCCATGTTTATACAGGTAGCGGTGAAGATGTATGCATGTTTACACAGATAGCGGTGTAGATATTTCCATGTTCATACAGATAGCGGTGTAGATATTTCCATGTTCATCCAGATGGCTGTGTAGATATTTCCATGTTCATACAGATAGCGGTGCTGATATTTGCATGTTTATACAGGTAGCGGTGTAGATATTCCCATGTTTATACAGATAGCGGTGTAGATATTTCCATGTTTATACAGATAGAGGTGAAGATGTATGCATGTTTACACAGTTAGCGGTGCAGATATTTCCATGTTCATACAGATAGCGGTGTAGATATTTCCATGTTCTTCCAGATGGCTGTTTAGATATATCCATGTTCATTCAGATGGCGGTGAAGATATTTCCATGTTCATGCAGATAGCGGTGTAGATATTTCCATGTTCATACAGATAGCTGTTTAGATATTTCCATGTTCATAACGACAGCAGTGTAGATATTTCCATGTTCATACAGATAGTGGTGTAGATATTTCCATGTTCATACAGATAGCGGTGTAGCTATTTCCATGTTCATACAGATAGCGGTGTAGATATTTCCATGTTCATAGAGATAGAGGTGTAGATATTTCCATGTTCATACAGATAGCGGTGCTGATATTTCCAAGTTTATACAGGTAGCGGTGTAGATATTTTCATGTTTATACAGATAGCGGTGTAGATATTTCCATGTTTATACAGATAGCCGTGTAGATATTTCCATGTTTATACAGATAGCAGTGTAGATATTTCCATGTTTATACTGATAGCGGTGTAGATATCTCCATCTTAATACAGATGGCGGTGAAGATATTTATATGTTCATACAGATGGCGGTGCAGATATTTCCATGTTCATACAGATGGCGGTGTAGATATTTCCATGTTTATAGAGATAGCGGTGTAGTTATTTCCATGTGTAAAGAAATAGCTTTGTAGATATTTCCGTGTATTTGCAGATAGCTGTGTAGTTATTTCCATTTTCATGCAGACAGCGGTGTAGATATTTCCATGTTCAAACAGATAGCGGTGTAGATATTTCCATGTTCATACAGATATCGGTGTAGATATTTGCATGTTTATACAGATAGCGGTGAAGATGTATGCATGTTTGCACAGATAGCGGTGTAGATATTTCCATGTTCATACAGATAGCGGTGTAGATATTTCCATGTTCATACAGATAGCGGTGTAGATATTTCCATGTTCATACAGATAGCCGTGTAGATATTTCCATATTCATACAGATAGCGGTGTAGATATTTCCATGTTCATCCAGAAGGCTGTGTAGATATTTCCATGTTCATACAGATAGCGGTGCTGATATTTCCATGTTTATATAGGTAGCGGTGTAGATATTTCCATGTTCATACAGATAGCGGTGTAGATATTTCCATGTTTATACAGATAGCGGTGTAGATATTTCCATGTTTATACAGATAGCGGTGTGGATATCTCCATCTTAATACAGATGGTGGTGTAGATATTTATATGTTCATGCAGATGGCAGTGCAGATATTTCCATGTTCATACAGATGGGGGTGTAGATATTTCTATGTTTATAGAGATAGCGGTGTAGTTATTTCCATGTGTAAAGAAATAGCTTTGTAGATATTTCCATGTATATGCAGATAGCTCTGTAGATATTTGCATTTTCATGCAGATAGCGGTGTAGATATTTCCATGTTCATACAGATAGCGGTGGAGATATTTCCATGTTTATACAGGTAGCGGTGAAGATGTATGCATGTTTACACAGATAGCAGTGTAGATATTTCCATGTTCATACAGATAGCGGTGTAGATATTTCCATGTTCATCCAGATGGCTGTGTAGATATTTCCATGTTCATACAGATAGCGGTGCTGATATTTCCATGTTTATACAGGTAGCGGTGTAGATATTCCCATGTTTATACAGATAGCGGTGTAGATATTTCCATGTTTATACAGATAGAGGTGAAGATGTATGCATGTTTACACAGTTAGCGGTGCAGATATTTCCATGTTCATACAGATAGCGGTGTAGATATTTCCATGTTCTTCCGGATGGCTGTGTAGATATATCCATGTTCATTCAGATGGCGGTGAAGATATTTCCATGTTCATGCAGATAGCGGTGTAGATATTTCCATGTTCATACAGATAGCTGTGTAGATATTTCCATGTTCATAACGACAGCAGTGTAGATATTTCCATGTTCATACAGATAGTGGTGTAGATATTTCCATGTTCATACAGATAGCGGTGTAGCTATTTCCATGTTCATACAGATAGCGGTGTAGATATTTCCATGTTCATAGAGATAGAGGTGTAGATATTTCCATGTTCATACAGATAGCGGTGCTGATATTTCCAAGTTTATACAGGTAGCGGTGTAGATATTTTCATGTTTATACAGATAGCGGTGTAGATATTTCCATGTTTATACAGATAGCGGTGTAGATATTTTCATGTTTATACAGATAGCGGTGTAGATATCTCCATCTTAATACAGATGGCGGTGTAGATATTTATATGTTCATACAGATGGCGGTGCAGATATTTCCATGTTCATACAGTTGGCGGTGTAGATATTTCCATGTTTATAGAGACTGCGGTGTAGATATTTCCATGTGTAAAGAAATAGCTTTGTAAATATTTCCATGTATATGCAGATAGCTGTGTTGATATTTCCATTTTCATGCAGATAGCGGTGTAGATATTTCCATGTTCAAACAGAGAGCTGTGTAGATATTTCCATGTTCATGCAGATAGCGGTGTAGATATTTCCATGTTTATACAGATAGCGGTGAAGATGTATGCATGTTAACACAGATAGCGGTGTAGATATTTCCAAGTTCATACAGATAGCATTGTAGATATTTCCATGTTCATCCAGATGGCTGTGTAGATATTTCCATGTTCATACAGATAGCGGTGCTGATATTTCCATGTTTATACAGGTAGAGGTGAAGATATTCCCATGTTTATGCAGATAGTGGTGTAGATATTTCCATGTTTATACAGATAGAGGTGAAGATGTATGCATGTTTACACAGTTAGCGGTGCAGATATTTCCATGTTCATACAGATAGCGGTGCAGATATTTCCATGTTCATCCAGATGGCTGTGTAGATATATCCATGTTCATTCAGATGGCGGTGAAGATATTTCCATGTTCATCCAGATGGCTGTGTAGATATATCCATGTTCATACAGATGGCGGTGAAGATATTTCCATGTTCATGGAGATAGCGGTGTAGATATTTCCATGTTCATTCAGATAGCGGTGTAGACATTTCCATGTTCAAACTGATAGCGGTGTAGCTATTGCCATGTTCATACAGATAGCGGTGTAGATATTTCCATGTTCATCCAGATGGCTGTGTAGATATGTCCATGTTCATACAGATGGCGGTGAAGATATTTCCATGTTCATACAGATGGCGGTGTAGATATTTCCATGTTCATACAGATAGCGGTGTAGATATTTCCATGTTCATACAGACAGCGGTGCTGTTATTTCCATGTTCATCCAGATGGCTGTGTAGATATATCCATGTTCATACAGGTGGCGGTGAAGTTATTTCCATGTTCATACAGATAATGGTGTAGATATTTCCATGTTCACAGAGATAGCGGTGTAGATATTTCCATGTTCATACAGATAGCGGTGCTGATATTTCCATGTTTATTCAGGTAGCGGTGTTGATATTTCCATGTTTATACAGATAGCGGTGTAGATATTTCCATGTTTATACAGATAGCGGTATAGATATTTTCATGTTTAGACAGGTAGCGGTGTAGATATCTCCATCTTAATACAGATGGCGGTGTAGATATTTATATGTTCATACAGATGGCGGTGCAGATATTTCCATGTTCATTCAGATGGCGGTGTAGATATTTCCATGTTTATAGAGATTGCGGTGTAGATATTTCCATGTGAAAAGAAATAGCTTTGTAGATATTTCCATGGACATGCAGAGAGCTGTGTAGATATTTCCATTTTCATGCAGATAGCGGTGTAGATATTTCCATGTTCAAACAGATAGCTGTGTAGATATTTCCATGTTCATACAGATAGCGGTGTAGATATTTCCAGGTTTATACAGGTAGCGGTGTAGATATTTCCATGTGTATACAGATAGCGGTGTAGATATTTCCATGTTTATACAGATAGCGGTGTAGATATTTCCATGTTTATACAGATAGCGGTGTAGATATCTGCATCTTAATAGAGATGGCGGTGTAGATATTTATATGTTCATACAGATGGCGGTGCAGATAATTCCATGTGCATACAGATGGTGGTGTAGATATTTCCATGTTTATAGAGATAGCGGTGTAGTTATTTCCATGTGTTAAGAAATAGCTTTGTAGATATTTCCGTGTATATGCAGATAGCTGTGTAGATATTTCCATTTTCAAGCAGATAGCGGTGTAGATATTTCCATGTTCAAACAGATAGCGGTGTAGATATTTCCATGTTCATACAGGTAGCGGTGTAGATATTTCCATGTTTATACAGAAAGCGGTGAAGATGTATGCATGTTTGCACAGATAGTGGTGTAGATATTTCCATGTTCATAGAGATAGCAGTGTAGATATTTCCATGTTCTTACAGATAGCGTTGTAGATATTTCCATGTTCATCCAGAAGGCTGTGTAGATATTTCCATCTTCATACAGATAGCGGTGCTGATATTTCCATGTTTATACAGGTAGCGGTGTAGATATTTCCAAGTTTATACAGATAGCGGTGTAGATATTTCCATGTTTATACAGATAGCGGTGTAGATATTTCCATGTTTATACAGATAGCGGTGTAGATATCTCCATCTTAATACAGATGGCGGTGTAGATATTTATATGTTCATACAGATGGCGGTGCAGATATTTCCATGTTCATACAGATGGCGGTGTAGATATTTCCATGTTCATACAGATAGCGGTGTAGATATTTCCATGTTCATACAGATAGCGGTGTAGATATTTCCATGTTCATCCAGAAGGCTGTGTAGATATTTCCATGTTCATAGAGATAGCGGTGCTGATATTTCCATGTTTATACAGGTAGCGGTGTAGATATTTCCACGTTTATACAGATAGCGGTGTAGATATTTCCATGTTTATACAGATAGCAGTGTAGATATTTCTATGTTTATACTGATAGCGGTGTAGATATCTCCATCTTAATACTGATGGCGGTGAAGATATTTATATGTTCATACAGATGGCGGTGCAGATATTTCCATGTTCATACAGATGGCGGTGTAGATATTTCCATGTTTATAGAGATAGCGGTGTAGTTATTTCCATGTGTAAAGAAATAGCTTTGTAGATATTTCCGTGTATATGCAGATAGCTGTGTAGTTATTTCCATTTTCATGCAGATAGCGGTGTAGATATTTCCATGTTCAAACAGATAGCGGTGTAGATATTTCCATGTTCATACAGATATCGGTGTAGATATTTGCATGTTTATACAGATAGCGGTGAAGATGTATGCATGTTTGCACAGATAGCGGTGTAGATATTTCCATGTTCATACAGATAGCGGTGTAGATATTTCCATGTTCATACAGATAGCGGTGTAGATATTTCCATGTTCATACAGATAGCGGTGTAGATATTTCCATATTCATACAGATAGCGGTGTAGATATTTCCATGTTCATCCAGAAGGCTGTGTAGATATTTCCATGTTCATACAGATAGCGGTGCTGATATTTCCATGTTTATATAGGTAGCGGTGTAGATATTTCCATGTTCATACAGATAGCGGTGTAGATATTTCCATGTTTATACAGATAGCGGTGTAGATATTTCCATGTTTATACAGATAGCGGTGTGGATATCTCCATCTTAATACAGATGGTGGTGTAGATATTTATATGTTCATGCAGATGGCAGTGCAGATATTTCCATGTTCATACAGATGGGGGTGTAGATATTTCTATGTTTATAGAGATAGCGGTGTAGTTATTTCCATGTGTAAAGAAATAGCTTTGTAGATATTTCCATGTATATGCAGATAGCTGTGTAGATATTTGCATTTTCATGCAGATAGCGGTGTAGATATTTCCATGTTCATACAGATAGCGGTGGAGATATTTCCATGTTTATACAGGTAGTTGTGAAGATGTATGCATGTTTACACAGATAGCGGTGTAGATAATTCCATGTTCATACAGATAGCGGTGTAGATATTTCCATGTTCATCCAGATGGCTGTGTAGATATTTCCATGTTCATACAGATAGCGGTGCTGATATTTCCATGTTTATACAGGTAGCGGTGTAGATATTCCCATGTTTATACAGATAGCGGTGTAGATATTTCCATGTTTATACAGATAGAGGTGAAGATGTATGCATGTTTTCACAGTTAGCGGTGCAGATATTTCCATGTTCATACAGATAGCGGTGTAGATATTTCCATGTTCTACCAGATGGCTGTGTAGATATATCCATGTTCATTCAGATGGCGGTGAAGATATTTCCATGTTAATGCAGATAGCGGTGTAGATATTTCCATGTTCATACAGATAGCTGTGTAGATATTTCCATGTTCATAACGACAGCAGTGTAGATATTTCCATGTTCATACAGATAGTGGTGTAGATATTTCCATGTTCATACAGATAGTGTTGTAGCTCTTTCCATGTTCATACAGATAGCGGTGTAGATATTTCCATGTTCATAGAGATAGAGGTGTAGATATTTCCATGTTCATACAGATAGCGGTGCTGATATTTCCAAGTTTATACAGGTAGCGGTGTAGATATTTTCATGTTTATACAGATAGCGGTGTAGATATTTCCATGTTTATACAGATAGCGGTGTAGATATTTTCATGTTTATACAGATAGCGGTGCAGATATCTCCATCTTAATACAGATGGCGGTGTAGATATTTATATGTTCATACAGATGGCGGTGCAGATATTTTCATGTTCATACAGTTGGCGGTGTAGATATTTCCATGTTTATAGAGACTGCGGTGTAGATATTTCCATGTGTAAAGAAATAGCTTTGTAAATATTTCCATGTATATGCAGATAGCTGTGTTGATATTTCCATTTTCATGCAGATAGCGGTGTAGATATTTCCATGTTCAAACAGATAGCTGTGTAGATATTTCCATGTTCATGCAGATAGCGGTGTAGATATTTCCATGTTTATACAGATAGCGGTGAAGATGTATGCATGTTAACACAGATAGCGGTGTAGATATTTCCAAGTTCATACAGATAGCGTTGTAGATATTGCCATGTTCATCCAGATGGCTGTGTAGATATTTCCATGTTCATACAGATAGCGGTGCTGATATTTCCATGTTTATACAGGTAGCGGTGAAGATATTCCCATGTTTATACAGATAGTGGTGTAGATATTTCCATGTTTATACAGATAGAGGTGAAGATGTATGCATGTTTACACAGTTAGCGGTGCAGATATTTCCATGTTCATACAGATAGCGGTGCAGATATTTCCATGTTCATCCAGATGGCTGTGTAGATATATCCATGTTCATTCAGACGGCGGTGAAGATATTTCCATGTTCATACAGATAGCGGTGTAGATATTTCCATGTTCATACAGATAGCGGTGTAGATATTTCCATGTTCATACAGACAGCGGTGTAGATATTTCCACGTTCATACAGATAGTGGTGTAGATATTTCCATGTTCATACAGATAACGGTGTAGCTATTTCCATGTTCATACAGATAGCGGTGTAGATATTTCCATGTTCATACAGATAACGGTGTAGCTATTTCCATGTTCATACAGATAGCGGTGTAGATATTTCCATGTTCATAGAGATAGAGGTGTAGATATTTCCATGTTCATACAGATAGCGGTGCTGATATTTCCATGTTTATACAGGTAGCGGTGTAGATATTTCCATGTTTATACAGATAGCGGTGTAGATATTTCCATGTTTATACAGATAGCGGTGTAGATATTTTCATGTTTAGACAGATAGCGGTGTAGATATCTCCATCTTAATACAGATGGCGGTGTAGATATTTATATGTTCATACAGATGGCGGTGCAGGTATTTCCATATTCATACAGATGGCGGTGTAGATATTTCCATGTTTATAGAGACTGCAGTGTAGATATTTCCATGTGTAAAGAAATAGCTTTGTAAATATTTCCATGTATATGCAGATAGCTGTGTTGATATTTCCATTTTCATGCAGATAGCGGTGTAGATATTTCCATGTTCAAACAGATAGCTGTGTAGATATTTCCATGTTCATACAGTTAGCGGTGTAGATATTTCCATGTTTATACAGATAGCGGTGAAGATGTATGCATGTTAACACAGATAGAGGTGTAGATATTTCCAAGTTCATACAGATAGCGGTGTAGATATTTCCATGTTCATCCAGATGGCTGTGTAGATATATCCATGTTCATACAGATGGCGGTGAAGATATTTCCATGTTCATGGAGATAGCGGTGTAGATATTTCCATGTTCATTCAGATAGCGGTGTAGACATTTCCATGTTCATACTGATAGCGGTGTAGCTATTGCCATGTTCATTCAGATAGTGGTGTAGATATTTCCATGTTCATCCAGATGGCTGTGTAGATATGTCCATGTTCATACAGATGGCGGTGAAGATATTTCCATGTTCATACAGATGGCGGTGTAGATATTTCCATGTTCATACAGATAGCGGTGTAGATATTTCCATGTTCATACAGACAGCGGTGCTGTTATTTCCATGTTCATCCAGATGGCTGTGTAGATATATCCATGTTCATACAGATGGCGGTGAAGTTATTTCCATGTTCATACAGATAACGGTGTAGATATTTCCATGTTCACAGAGATAGCGGTGTAGATATTTCCATGTTCATACAGATAGCGGTGCTGATATTTCCATGTTTATTCAGGTAGCGGTGTTGATATTTCCATGTTTGTACAGATAGCGGTGTAGATATTTCCATGTTTATACAGATGGCGGTATAGATATTTTCATGTTTAGACAGGTAGCGGTGTAGATATCTCCATCTTAATACAGATGGCGGTGTAGATATTTATATGTTCATACAGATGGCGGTGCAGATATTTCCATGTTCATTCAGATGGCGGTGTAGATATTTCCATGTTTATAGAGATTGCGGTGTAGATATTTCCATGTGAAAAGAAATAGCTTTGTAGATATTTCCATGTACATGCAGAGAGCTGTGTAGATATTTCCATTTTCATGCAGATAGCGGTGTAGATATTTCCATGTTCAAACAGATAGCTGTGTAGATATTTCCATGTTCATACAGAGAGCGGTGTAGATATTTCCAGGTTTATACAGGTAGCGGTGTAGATATTTCCATGTTTATACAGATAGCGGTGTAGATATTTCCATGTTTATACAGATAGCGGTGTAGATATTTCCATGTTTATACAGATAGCGGTGTAGATATCTCCATCTTAATAGAGATGGCGATGTAGATATTTATATGTTCATACAGATGGCGGTGCAGATAATTCCATGTTCATACAGATGGTGGTGTAGATATTTCCATGTTTATAGAGATAGCGGTGTAGTTATTTCCATGTGTAAAGAAATAGCTTTGTAGATATTTCCGTGTATATGCAGATAGCTGTGTAGATATTTCCATTTTCATGCAGATAGCGGTGTAGATATTTCCATGTTCAAACAGATAGAGGTGTAGATATTTCCATGTTCATACAGGTAGCGGTGTACATATTTCCATGTTTATACAGAAAGCGGTGAAGATGTATGCATGTTTGCACAGATAGTGGTGTAGATATTTCCATGTTCATACAGATAGCAGTGTAGATATTTCCATGTTCATACAGATAGCGTTGTAGATATTTCCATGTTCATCCAGAAGGCTGTGTAGATATTTCCATCTTCATACAGATAGCGGTGCTGATATTTCCATGTTTATACAGGTAGCGGTGTAGATATTTCCACGTTTATACAGATAGCGGTGTAGATATTTCCATGTTTATACAGATAGCGGTGTAGATATTTCCATGTTTATACAGATAGCGGTGTAGATATCTCCATCTTAATACAGATGGCGGTGTAGATATTTATATGTTCATACAGATGGCGGTGCAGATATTTCCATGTTCATACAGGTGGCGGTGTAGATATTTCCATGTTCATACAGATAGCGGTGTAGAGTTTTCCATGTTCATTCAGATAGCGGTGTAGATATTTCCATGTTCATCCAGAAGGCTCTGTAGATATTTCCATGTTCATAGAGATAGCGGTGCTGATATTTCCATGTTTATACAGGTAGCGGTGTAGATATTTCCACGTTTATACAGATAGCGGTGTAGATATTTCCATGTTTATACAGATAGCAGTGTAGATATTTCCATGTTTATACTGACAGCGGTGTAGATATCTCCATCTTAATACAGATGGCGGTGTAGATATTTATATGTTCATACAGATGGCGGTGCAGATATTTCCATGTTCATACAGATGGCGGTGTAGATATTTCCATGTTTATAGAGATAGCGGTGTAGTTATTTCCATTTGTAAAGAAATAGCTTTGTAGATATTTCCGTGTATATGCAGATAGCTGTGTAGTTATTTCCATTTTCATGCAGATAGCGGTGTAGATATTTCCATGTTCAAACAGATAGCGGTGTAGATATTTCCATGTTCATACAGATATCGGTGTAGACATTTGCATGTTTATACAGATAGCGGTGAAGATGTATGCATGTTTGCACAGATAGCGGTGTAGATATTTCCATGTTCATACAGATAGCGGTGTAGATATTTCCATGTTCATACAGATAGCGGTGTAGATATTTCCATGTTCATACAGATAGCGGTGTAGATATTTCCTTATTCATACAGATAGCTGTGTAGATATTTCCATGTTCATCCAGAAGGCTGTGTAGATATTTCCATGTTCATACAGATAGCGGTGCTGATATTTCCATGTTTATATAGGTAGCGGTGTAGATATTTCCATGTTCATACAGATAGCGGTGTAGATATTTCCATGTTTATACAGATAGCGGTGTAGATATTTCCATGTTTATACAGATAGCGGTGTGGATATCTCCATCTTAATACAGATGGTGGTGTAGATATTTATATGTTCATGCAGATGGCAGTGCAGATATTTCCATGTTGATACAGATGGCGGTGTAGATATTTCTATGTTTATAGAGATAGCGGTGTAGTTATTTCCATTTGTAAAGAAATAGCTTTGTAGATATTTCCATGTATATGCAGATAGCTCTGTAGATATTTGCATTTTCATGCAGATAGCGGTGTAGATATTTCCATGTTCATACAGATAGCGGTGGAGATATTTCCATGTTTATACAGGTAGCGGTGAAGATGTATGCATGTTTACACAGAGAGCGGTGTAGATATATCCATGTTCATACAGATAGCGGTGTAGATATTTCCATGTTCATCCAGATGGCTGTGTAGATATTTCCATGTTCATACAGATAGCGGTGCTGATATTTCCATGTTTATACAGGTAGTAGTGTAGATATTCCCATGTTTATACAGATAGCGGTGTAGATATTTCCATGTTTATACAGATAGAGGTGAAGATGTATGCATGTTTACACAGTTAGCGGTGCAGATATTTCCATGTTCATACAGATAGCGGTGTAGATATTTCCATGTTCATCCAGATGGCTGTGTAGATATATCCATGTTCATTCAGATGGCGGTGAAGATATTTCCATGTTCATGCAGATAGCGGTGTAGATATTTCCATGTTCATACAGATAGCTGTGTAGATATTTCCATGTTCATAACGACAGCAGTGTAGATATTTCCATGTTCATACAGATAGTGGTGTAGATATTTCCATGTTCATACAGATAGCGGTGTAGCTATTTCCATGTTCATACAGATAGCGGTGTAGATATTTCCATGTTCATAGAGTTAGAGGTGTAGATATTTCCATGTTCATACAGATAGCGGTGCTGATATTTCCAAGTTTATACAGGTAGCGGTGTAGATATTTTCATGTTTATACAGATAGCGGTGTAGATATTTCCATGTTTATACAGATAGCGGTGTAGATATTTTCATGTTTATACAGATAGCGGTGTAGATATCTCCATCTTAATACAGATGGCGGTGTAGATATTTATATGTTCATACAGATGGCGGTGCAGATATTTCCATGTTCATACAGTTGGCGGTGTAGATATTTCCATGTTTATAGAGACTGCGATGTAGATATTTCCATGTGTAAAGAAATAGCTTTGTAAATATTTCCATGTATATGCAGATAGCTGTGTTGATATTTCCATTTTCATGCAGATAGCGGTGTAGATATTTCCATGTTCAAACAGATAGCTGTGTAGATATTTCCATGTTCATGCAGATAGCGGTGTAGATATTTCCATGTTTATACAGATAGCGGTGAAGATGTATGCATGTTAACACAGATAGCGGTGTAGATATTTCCAAGTTCATACAGATAGCGGTGTAGATATTTCCATGTTCATCCAGATGGCTGTGTAGATATATCCATGTTCATTCAGATAGCGGTGTAGACATTTCCATGTTCATACTGATAGCGGTGTAGCTATTTCCATGTTCATACAGATAGTGGTGTAGATATTTCCTTGTTCATCCAGATGGCTGTGTAGATATGTCCATGTTCATACAGATGGCGGTGAAGATATTTCCATGTTCATACTGATGGCGGTGTAGATATTTCCATGTTCATACAGATAGCGGTGTAGATATTTCCATGTTCATACAGACAGCGGTGCTGTTATTTCCATGTTCATCCAGATGGCTGTGTAGATATATCCATGTTCATACAGATGGCGGTGAAGATATTTCCATGTTCATACAGATATCGGTGTAGATATTTCCATGTTCATAGAGATAGCGGTGTAGATATTTCCATGTTGATACAGATAGCGGTGCAAATATTTCCATGTTTATTCAGGTAGCGGTGTTGATATTTCCATGTTTATACAGATAGCGGTGTAGATATTTCCATGTTTATACAGATAGCGGTGTAGATATTTTCATGTTTATACAGATAGCGGTGTAGATATCTCCATCTTAATACAGATGGCGGGGTAGATATTTATATGTTCATACATATGGCGGTGTAGATATTTCCATGTTTATATAGATTGCGGTGTAGATATTTCCATGTGTAAAGAAATAGCTTTGTAGATATTTCCATGTACATTCAGTGAGCTGTGTAGATATTTCCATTTTCATGCAGATAGCGGTGTAGATATTTCCATGTTCAAACAGATAGCTGTGTAGATATTTCCATGTTCATACAGATAGCGGTGTAGACATTTCCATGTTTATACAGATAGCGGTGAAGATGTATGCATGTTAACACAGATAGCGGTGTAGCTATTTCCATGTTCGTACAGATAGCGTTGTAGATATTTCCATATTCATCCAGATGGCTGTGTAGATATATCCATGTTAATACAGATGGCGGTGAAGATACTTCCATGTTCATACAGATAGCGGTGTAGATATTTCCATGTGCATACAGATAGCGGTGTAGATATTTCCATGTTCATACAGATAGCGGTGTAGTTATTTAAATGTTCATGCAGATAGCGGTGTAGAAATTTCCATGTTCATCCAGATGGGTGTGTAGATAAATCCATGTTCATACAGATGGCGGTGAAGATATTTCCATGTTCATACAGATAGCGGTGTAGATATTTCCATGTTTATACAGATATCGGTGTAGATATTTCCATGTTTATACAGATAGCGGTGTAGATATTTCCAAGTTTATACAGTTAGCGGTGTAGATATCTCCATCTTAATACAGATGGCGGTGTAGATATTTATATGATCATACAGATGGCGGTGCAGATATTTCCATGTTCATACAGATGGCGGTGTAGATATTTCCATGTTTGTAGAGATAGCGGTGTAGTTATTTCCATGTGTAAAGAGATAGCTGTATTGATATTTCCATGTATATGCAGATAGCTTTGTAGATATTTCCATTTTCATGCAGATAGCGGTGTAGATATTTCCATGTTCAAACAGAAGGCTGTGAAGATATTTCCATGTTAATACAGATAGCGGTGCTGATATTTCCATGTTTATACAGGTAGCAGTGTAGATATTTCCATGTTCATACAGATAGCGGTGTAGATATTTCCATGTTTATACAGATAGCGGTGTAGATATTTCCATGTTTATACAGATAGCGGTGTAGGTATTTCCATATTTATACAGATAGCGGTGTAGTTATATCCATCTTAATACAGATGGTGGTGTAGATATTTATATGTTCATAGAGATGGCGGTGCAGATATTTCCAGGTTCATACAGATGGCGGTGTAGATATTTCTATGTTTATAGAGATAGCGGTGTAGTTATTTCCGTGTGTAAAGAAATAGCTTTGTAGATATTTCCATGTATATGCAGATAGCTCTGTAGATATTTCCATTTTCATGCAGATAGCGGTGTAGATATTTCCATGTTCAAACAGATAGCGGTGTAGATATTTCCATGTTAATACAGACAGCGGTGTAGATATTTCCATGTTTATACAGATAGCGGTGAAGATGTATGCATGTTTACACAGATAGCCGTGGAGATATTTCCATGTTCATTCAGATAGCGGTGTAGATATTTCCATGCTCATCCAGATGGCTGTGTAGATATATCCATGTTCATACAGATGGCGGTGAAGATATTTCCATGTTCATACAGATAGCGGTGTAGATCTTTCCATGTTCATACAGATAGCGGTGTAGATATTTCCATGTTCATACAGATAGAGGTGTAGCTATTTCCATGTTCATACAGATAGAGGTGTAGATATTTCCATGTTCATCCAGATGGCTGTGTAGATATATCCATGTTCATACAAATGGCGGTGAAGATATTTCCATGTTCATACAGATAGCGGTGTAGATATTTCCATGTTCATATAGATAGTGGTGTAGATATTTCCATGTTCATACATATAGCGGTGTAGCTATTTCCATGTTCATACAGATAGCGGTGTAGATATTTCCATGATCAAACACATAGCGGTGTAGATATTTCCACGTTCATACAGAAAGCGGTGTTGATATTTCCATGCTTATACAGATTGCGGTGAAGATGTATGCTTCTTTACACAGATAGCGGTGTAGATATTTCCATGTTCATACAGATAGCGGTGTAGATATTTCCATGTTCATACAGATAGCGGTGTAGATATTTCCATGTTCATCCAGATGGCTGTGTAGATATATCCATGTTCATACAGATGGCGGTGAAGATATTTCCATGTTCATACAGATTGCTGTGTAGATATTTCCATGATCTTACAGATAGAGGGTCTGATATTTCCATGTTCATACAGATAGCGGTGCTGATATTTCCAAGTTTATACAGGTAGCGGTGTAGATATTTCCATGTTTATACAGATAGCGGTGTAGATATTTCCATGTTTATACAGATAGCGGTGTAGATATTTCCATGTTTATACAGATAGCGGTGTAGATATCTCCATCTTAATACAGATGGCCGTGTAGATAGTTATATGTCCATACAGATGGCGTTGCACATATTTCCATGTTCATACAGATGGTGGTGTAGTTATTTCCATGTTCATACAGATAGCGGTGTAGTTTTTTACATGTGTAAAGAGATATCTTTGTAGATATTTCCATGTATATGCAGATAGCTGTGTAGATATTTCCATTTTCATGCAGATAGCGGTGTAGATATTTCCATGTTCAAACAGATAGCGGTGTAGATATTTCCATATTCATACAGATAGCGGTGTTGATATTTAAATGTTTATACAGATTGCGGTGAAGATGTATGCATATTTACACAGATAGTGGTGTAGATATTTCCATGTTCATACAGATAGTGGTGTAGATATTTCCATGTTCATACAGAAAGCGGTGTAGATATTTCCATGTTCATACAGATAGCGGTGTAGATATTTCCATGTTCATCCAGAAGGCTGTGTAGATATTTCCATGTTCATACAGATAGCGGTGCTGATATTTCCATGTTTATACAGGTAGCGGTGTAGATATTTCCATGTTTATACAGATAGCGGTGTAGATATTTCCATGTTTATACAGATAGCGGTGTAGATATTTCCATGTTTATACAGATAGAGGTGTAGATATCTCCATCTTAATACAGATTGTGGTGTAGATATTTATATGTTCATACAGATGGCAGTGCAGATATTTCCATGTTCATACAGATGGCGGTGTAGATATTTCTATGTTTATAGAGATAGCGGTGTAGTTATTTCCATGTGTAAAGAAATAGCTTTGTAGATTTTTCCATGTATATGCCGATAGCTCTTTAGATATTTCCATTTTCATGCAGATAGCGGTGTAGATATTTCCATGTTCAAACAGATAGCGGTGTAGATATTTCCATGTTCATACAGATAGCGGTGGAGATATTTCCATGTTTATACAGATAGCGGTGAAGAAGTATGCATGTTTACACAGATAGCGGTGTAGATATTTCCATGTTCATACAGATAGCGGTGTAGACATTTCCATGTTCATACAGATAGCGGTGTAGCTATTTCCATGTTCATCCAGATGGCTGTGTAGGTACTTCCATGTTCATACGGATAGCGGTGCTGATATTTCCATGTTTATACAGGTAGCGGTGTAGATATTCCCATGTTTATACAGATAGCGGTGTAGATATTTCCATGTTTATACAGATAGAGGTGAAGATGTATGCATGTTTACACAGTTAGCGGTGCAGATATTTCCATGTTCATACAGATAGCGGTGTAGATATTTCCATGTTCATCCAGATGGATGTGTAGATATATATATGTTCATTCAGATGGCGGTGAAGATATTTCCATGTTCATACAGATAGCGGTGTAGATATTTCCATGTTCATACAGATAGCTGTGTAGATATTTCCATGTTGATACAGACAGCGGTGTAGATATTTCCATGGTAATACAGATAGTGGTGTAGATATTTCCATGTTCATACAGATAGCGGGGTAGCTATTTCCATGTTCATACAGATAGCGGTGTAGATATTTCCATTTTCATAGAGATAGCGGTGTAGATATTTCCATGTTCATACAGATAGCGGTGCTGATATTTCCATGTTTATACAGGTAGCGGTGTAGATATTTCCATGTTTATACAGATAGCGGTGTAGATATTTCCATGTTTATACAGATAGCGGTGTAGATATTTTCATGTTTATACTGATAGCGGTGTAGATATTTCCATGTTTATACAGATAGCGGTGTAGATATTTTCATGTTTATACAGATAGCGGTGTAGATATCTCCATCTTAATACAGATGGCGGTGTAGATATTTATATGTTCATACTGATGGCGGTGCAGATATTTCCATGTTCATACAGATTGCGGTGTAGATATTTCCATGTGAAAAGAAATAGCTTAGTAGATATTTCCATGTAGATGCAGATAGCTGTGTAGATATTTCCATTTTCATGCAGATAGCGGTGTAGATATTTCCATGTTCAAACAGATAGCTGTGTAGATAATTCCATGTTCATACAGATAACGGTGTAGATATTTCCATGTTTATACAGGTAGCGGTGTAGATATTTCCATGTTTATACAGATAGCGGTGTAGATATTTCCATGTTCATACAGATAGCAGTGTAGATATTTCCATGTTTATACAGATAGCGGTGTAGATATCTCCATCTTAATAGAGATGGCGGTGTAGATATTTATATGTTCATACAGATGGCGGTGCAGATAATTCCATGTTCATACAGATGGTGGTGTAGATATTTCCATGTTTATAGAGATAGCGGTGTAGTTATTTCCATGTGTAAAGAAATAGCTTTGTAGATATTTCCGTGTATATGCAGATAGCTGTGTAGTTATTTCCAATTTCATGCAGATAGCGGTGTAGATATTTCCATGTTCAAACAGATAGCGGTGTAGATATTTCCATGTTCATACAGGTAGCGGTGTAGATATTTCCATGTTTATACAGAAAGCGGTGAAGGTGTATGCATGTTTGCACAGATAGTGGTGTAGACATTTCCATGTTCATACAGATAGCGGTGTAGATATTTCCATGTTCATACAGATAGCGGTGTAGATATTTCCATGTTTATCCAGAAGGCTGTGTAGATATTTCCATGTTCATACAGATAGCGGTGCTGATATTTCCATGTTTATACAGGTAGCGGTGTAGATATTTCCACGTTTATACAGATAGCGGTGTAGATATTTCCATGTTTATACAGATAGCGGTGTAGATATTTCCATGTTTCTACAGATAGCGGTGTAGATATCTCCATCTTAATACAGATGGCGGTGTAGATATTTATATGTTCATACAGATGGCGGTGCAGATATTTCCATGTTCATACAGATGGCGGTGTAGATATTTCCATGTTTATAGAGATAGCGGTGTAGTTATTTCCATGTGTAAAGAAATAGCTTTGTAGATATTTCCGTGTATATGCAGATAGCTGTGTAGTTATTTCCATTTTTGCAGATAGCGGTGTAGATATTTCCATGTTCAAACAGATAGCGGTGTAGATATTTCCATGTTCATACAGATATCGGTGTAGATATTTGCATGTTTATACAGATAGCGGTGAAGCTGTATGCATGTTTGTACAGATAGCGGTGTAGATATTTCCATGTTCATACAGATAGCTGTGTAGATATTTCCATGTTCATACAGATAGCGGTGTAGATATTTCCATGTTCATACAGATAGCGGTGTAGATATTTCCATATTCATACAGATAGCGGTGTAGATATTTCCAAGTTCATCCAGAAGGCTGTGTAGATATTTCCATGTTCATACAGATAGCGGCGCTGATATTTCCATGTTTATATAGGTAGCGGTGTAGATATTTCCATGTTCATACAGATAGCGGTGTAGATATTTCCATGTTTATACAGGTAGCGGTGTAGATATTTCCATGTTTATACAGATAGCGGTGTGGATATCTCCATCTTAATACATATGGTGGTGTAGATATTTATATGTTCATGCAGATGGCAGTGCAGATATTTCCATGTTCATACAGATGGCGGTGTAGATATTTCTATGTTTATAGAGATAGCGGTGTAGTTATTTCCATGTGTAAAGAAATAGCTTTGTAGATATTTCCATGTATATGCAGATAGCTCTGTAGATATTTCCATGTTCATGCAGATAGCGGTGTAGATATTTCCATGTTCATTCAGATAGCGGTGTAGACATTTCCATGTTCATACTGATAGCGGTGTAGCTATTTCCATGTTCATACAGATAGCGGTGTAGATATTTCCATGTTCATACAGATGGCTGTGTAGATATGTCCATGTTCCTACAGATGGCGGTGAAGATATTTCCATGTTCATACAGATGGCGGTGTAGATATTTCCATGTTCATACAGATAGCGGTGTAGATATTTCCATGTTCATACAGACAGCGGTGCTGTTATTTCCATGTTCATCCAGATGGCTGTGTAGATATATCCATGTTCATACAGATGGCGGTGAAGATATTTCGATGTTCATACAGATATCGGTGTAGATATTTCCATGTTCATAGAGATAGCGGTGTAGATATTTCCATGTTCATACAGATAGCGGTGCAAATATTTCCATGTTTATTCACGTAGCGGTGTTGATATTTCCATGTTTATACAGATAGGGGTGAAGATATTTCCATGTTTATACAGATAGCGGTGTAGATATTTTCATGTTTATACAGATAGCGGTGTAGATATCTCCATCTTAATACAGATGGCGGTGTAGATATTTATATGTTCATACAGATGGCGGTGTATATATTTCCATGTTTATATAGATTGCGGTGTAGTTATTTCCATGTGTAAAGAAATAGCTTTGTAGATATTTCCATGTTCATTCAGTGAGCTGTGTAGATATTTCCATTTTCATGCAGATAGCGGTGTAGATATTTCCATGTTCAAACAGATAGCTGTGTAGATATTTCCATGTTCATACAGATAGCGGTGTAGATATTTCCATGTTTATACAGATAGCGGTGAAGATGTATGCATGTTAACACAGATAGCGGTGTAGCTATTTCCATGTTCGTACAGATAGCGTTGTAGATATTTCCATATTCATCTAGATGGCTGTGTAGATATATCCATGTTCATACAGATGGCGGTGAAGATATTTCCATGTTCATACAGATAGCGGTGTAGATATTTCCATGTGCATACAGATAGCGGTGTAGATATTTCCATGTTGATACAGATAGCGGTGTAGTTATTTAAATGTTCATGCAGATAGCGGTGTAGAAATTTCCATGTTCATCCAGATGGGTGTGTAGATAAATCCATGTTCATACAGATGGCGGTGAAGATATTTCCATGTTCATACAGATAGCGGTGTAGATATTTCCATGTTTATACAGATATAGGTGTAGATATTTCCATGTTTATACAGATAGCGGAGTAGATATCTCCATCTTAATACAGATGGCGGTGTAGATATTTATATGATCATACAGATGGCTGTGCAGATATTTCCATGTTCATACAGATGGCGGTGTAGATATTTCCATGTTTATAGAGATAGTGGTGTAGTTATTTCCATGTGTAAAGAGATAGCTGTATAGATATTTCCATGTATATGCAGATAGCTTTGTAGATATTTCCATTTTCATGCAGATAGTGGTGTAGATATTTCCATGTTCAAACAGATAGCGGTGTAGATAGTTCCATGTTCATACAGATAGCAGTGTAGATATTTCCATGTTTAAACAGATAGTGGTGAAGTTGTATACATGTTTACACAGATAGCGGTGTAGATATTTCCATGCTCATACAGATAGCAGTGTAGATATTTCCGTGTTCATCCAGATGGCTGTGTAGATATATCCATGTTCATACAGATGGCGGTGAAGATATTTCCATGTTCATTCAGATAGCGGTGTAGATATTTCCATGTTCATACAGATAGCGGTGTAGATATTTCCATGTTCATACAGACAGCGGTGCTGATATTTCCATGTTCATCCAGATGGCTGTGTAGATATATCCATGTTCATACAGATGGCGGTGAAGATATTTCCATGTTCATACAGATAGCGGTGTAGATATTTCCATGTTCATACAGATATCGGTGTAGATATTTCCATGTTCATACAGATAGCAGTGTAGGTATTCCCATGTTCATACAGATAGCGTTGCTGATATTTCCATGTTTGTACAGGTAGCGGTGTAGATATTTCCAAGTTTATACAGATAGTGGTGTAGATATTTCCCAGTTTATACAGATAGCGGTGTAGATATTTCCATGTTTATACAGATAGTGGTGTAGATATTTCCATGTTCATAGAGATAGCGGTGTAGTTTTTTCCATGTGTAAAGAGATAGCTTTGTAGATATTTCCATGTATATGCAGATAGCTGTGTAGATATTTCCATTTTCAAGGAGATAGCGGTGTAGATATTTCCATGTTCATACAGATAGCGGTGTAGATATTTCCATGTTCATAGAGATAGAGGTGTAGATATTTCCATGTTCATACAGATAGTGGTGCTGATATTTCCAAGTTTATACAGGTAGCGGTGTAGATATTTTCATGTTTATACAGATAGCGGTGTAGATATTTCCATGTTTATACAGATAGCGGTGTAGATATTTTCTTGTATATACAGATAGCGGTGTAGATATCTCCATCTTAATACAGATGGCGGTGTAGATATTTATATGTTCATACAGATGGCGGTGCAGATATTTCCATGTTTATACAGGCAGCGGTGTAGATATTTTCATGTTTATACAGATAGCGGTGTAGATATTTCCATGTTTACACAGATAGCGGTGTAGATATTTCCATGTTCATTCAGATAGCGGTGTAGACATTTCCATGTTCATACTGATAGCGGTGTAGCTATTTCCATGTTCATACAGATAGTGGTGTAGATATTTCCATGTTCATCCAGATGGCTGTGTAGATATGTCCATGTTCATACAGATGGCGGTGAAGATATTTCCATGTTCATACTGATGGCGGTGTAGATATTTCCATGTTCTTACAGATAGCGGTGTAGATATTTCCATGTTCATACAGACAGCGGTGCTGTTATTTCCATGTTCATCCAGATGGCTGTGTAGATATATCCATGTTCATACAGATGGCGGTGAAGATATTTCCATGTTCATACAGATATCGGTGTAGATATTTCCATGTTCATTGAGATAGCGGTGTAGATATTTCCATGTTCATACAGATAGCGGTGCAAATATTTCCATGTTTATTCAGGTAGTGGTGTTGATATTTCCATGTTTATACAGATAGCGGTGTAGATATTTCCATGTTTATACAGATAGCGGTGTAGATATTTTCATGTTTATACAGATAGCGGTGTAGATATCTCCATCTTAATACAGATGGCGGTGTAGATATTTATATGTTCATACAGATGGCGGTGTAGATATTTCCATGTTTATATAGATTGCGGTGTAGATATTTCCATGTGTAAAGAAATAGCTTTGTAGATATTTCCATGTACATTCAGTGAGCTGTGTAGATATTTCCATTTTCATGCAGATAGCGGTGTAGATATTTCCATGTTCAAACAGATAGCTGTGTAGATATTTCCATTTTCATGCAGATAGCGGTGTAGATATTTCCATGTTCAAACAGATAGCGGTGTAGATATTTCCATGTTCATACAGGTGGCGGTGTAGATATTTCCATGTTTATACAGAAAGCGGAGAAGATGTATGCATGTTTGCACAGATAGTGGAGTAGATATTTCCATGTTCATACAGATAGCGGTGTAGATATTTCCATGTTCATACAGACAGCGTTGTAGATATTTCCATGTTCATCCAGAAGGCTGTATAGATATTTCCATGTTCATACAGATAGCGGTGCTGATATTTCCATGTTTATACAGGTAGCGGTGTAGAGATTTCCACGTTTATACAGATAGTGGTGTAGATATTTCCATGTTTATACAGATAGCGGTGTAGATATTTCCATGTTCATACAGATAGCGGTGTAGATATCTCCATCTTAATACAGATGGCGGTGTAGATATTTATATGTTCATACAGATGGCGGTGCAGATATTTCCATGTTCATACAGATGGCGGTGTAGATATTTCCATGTTCATACAGATAGCGGTGTAGATATTTCCATGTTCATACAGATAGCGGTGTGGATATTTCCATGTTCATCCAGAAGGCTGTGTAGATATTTCCATGTTCATAGAGATAGCGGTGCTGATATTTCCATGTTTATACAGGTAGCGGTGTAGATATTTCCACGTTTATACAGATAGCGGTGTAGATATTTCCATGTTTATACAGATAGCAGTGTAGATATTTCCATGTTTATACTGATAGCGGTGTAGATATCTCCATCTTAATACAGATGGCGGTGTAGATATTTATATGTTCATACAGATGGCGGTGCAGATATTTCCATGTTCATACAGATGGCGGTGTAGATATTTCCATGTTTATAGAGATAGCGGTGTAGTTATTTCCATGTGTAAAGAAATAGCTTTGCAGATATTTCCGTGTATATGCAGATAGCTGTGTAGTTATTTCCATTTTCATGCAGATAGCGGTGTAGATATTTCCATGTTCAAACAGATAGCGGTGTAGATATTTCCATGTTCATACAGATATCGGTGTAGATATTTGCATGTTTATACAGATAGCGGTGAAGATGTATGCATGTTTGCACAGATAGCGGTGTAGATATTTCCATGTTCATACAGATAGCGGTGTAGATATTTCCATGTTCATACAGATAGCGGTGTAGATATTTCCATGTTCATACAGATAGCGGTGTAGATATTTCCATATTCATACAGATAGCGGTGTAGATATTTCCATGTTCATCCAGAAGGCTGTGTAGATATTTCCATGTTCATACAGATAGCGGTGCTGATATTTCCATGTTTATATAGGTAGCGGTGTAGATATTTCCATGTTCATACAGATAGCGGTGTAGATATTTCCATGTTTATACAGATAGCGGTGTAGATATTTCCATGTTTATACAGATAGCGGTGTGGATATCTCCATCTTAATACAGATGGTGGTGTAGATATTTATATGTTCATGCAGATGGCAGTGCAGATATTTCCATGTTCATACAGATGGCGGTGTAGATATTTCTATGTTTATAGAGATAGCGGTGTAGTTATTTCCATGTGTAAAGAAATAGCTTTGTAGATATTTCCATGTATATGCAGATAGCTCTGTAGATATTTGCATTTTCATGCAGATAGCGGTGTAGATATTTCCATGTTCATACAGATAGCGGTGGAGATATTTCCATGTTTATACAGGTAGCGGTGAAGATGTATGCATGTTTACACAGATAGCGGTGTAGATATTTCCATGTTCATACAGATAGCGGTGTAGATATTTCCATGTTCATCCAGATGGCTGTGTAGATATTTCCATGTTCATACAGATAGCGGTGCTGATATTTCCATGTTTATACAGGTAGCGGTGTAGATATTCCCATGTTTATACAGATAGCGGTGTAGATATTTCCATGTTTATACAGATAGAGGTGAAGATGTACGCATTTTTACACAGTTAGCGGTGCAGATATTTCCATGTTCATACAGATAGCGGTGTAGATATTTCCATGTTCATCCAGATGGCTGTGTAGATATATCCATGTTCATTCAGATGGCGGTGAAGATATTTCCATGTTCATGTAGATAGCGGTGTAGATATTTCCATGTTCATACAGATAGCTGTGTAGATATTTCCATGTTCATAACGACAGCAGTGTAGATATTTCCATGTTCATACAGATAGTGGTATAGATATTTCCATGTTCATACAGATAGCGGTGTAGCTATTTCCATGTTCATACAGATAGCGGTGTAGATATTTCCATGTTCATAGAGATAGAGGTGTAGATATTTCCATGTTCATACAGATAGCGGTGCTGATATTTCCATGTTTATACAGGTAGCGGTGTAGATATTTCCATGTTCATACAGGTAGCGGTGTAGATATTTCCATGTTTATACAGATAACGGTGTAGATATTTCCATGTTTATACAGATAGCGGTGTAGATATCTCCATCTTAATACAGATGGCGGTGTATATATTTATATGTTCAGACAGATGGCGGTGCAGATATTTCCATGTTCATACAGATGGCGGTGTAGATATTTCCATGTTTATAGAGATAGCGGTGTAGTTATTTCCATGTGCAAAGAAATAGCTTTGTAGATATTTCCGTGTATATGCAGATAGCTGTGTAGATATTTCCATTTTCATGCAGATAGCGGTGTAGATATTTCCTTGTTCAAACAGATAGCGGTGTAGATACTTCCGTGTTCATACAGATAGCGGTGTAGATATTTCCATGTTTATACAGATAGCGGTGAAGATGTATGCATGTTTGCACAGATAGCGGTGTAGATATTTCCATGTTCATACAGAGAGCGGTGTAGATATTTCCATGTTCATGCAGATAGTTGTGTAGATATTTCCATGTTCATACAGATAGCGGTGTAGCTATTTCCATGTTCATACAGATAGCGGTGTAGATATTTCCATGTTCATCCAGAAGGCTGTGAAGATATTTCCATGTTCATACAGATAGCGGTGCTGATATTTCCATGTTTATACAGGTAGCAGTGTAGATATTTCCATGTTCATACAGATAGCGGTGTAGATATTTCCATGTTTATACAGATAGCGGTGTAGACATTTCCATGTTTATACAGATAGCGGTGTAGATATATCCATCTTAATACAGATGGTGGTGTAGATATTTATATGTTCATACAGATGGCGGTGCAGATATTTCCAGGTTCATACAGATGGCGGTGTAGATATTTCTATGTTTATAGAGATAGCGGTGTAGTTATTTCCATGTGTAAAGAAATAGCTTTGTAGATATTTCCAAGTATATGCAGATAGCTCTGCAGATATTTCCATTTTCATGCAGATAGCGGTGTAGATATTTCCATGTTCAAACAGATAGCGGTGTAGATATTTCCATGTTAATACAGACAGCGGTGTAGATATTTCCATGTTTATACAGATAGCGGTGAAGATGTATGCATGTTTACACAGATAGCCGTGTAGATATTTCCATGTTCATTCAGATAGCGGTGTAGATATTTCCATGCTCATCCAGATGGCTGTGTAGATATATCCATGTTAATACAGATGGCGGTGAGGATATTTCCATGTTCATACAGATAGCGGTGTAGATCTTTCCATGTTCATACAGATAGCAGTGTAGGTATTTCCGTGTTCATACAGATAGAGGTGTAGCTATTTCCATGTTCATACAGATTGCGGTGTAGATATTTCCATGTTCATCCAGATGGCTGTGTAGATATATCCATGTTCATACAAATGGCGGTGAAGATATTTCCATGTTCATACAGATAGCGGTGTAGATATTTCCATGTTCATATAGATAGTGGTGTAGATATTTCCATGTTCATACATATAGCGGTGTAGCTATTTCCATGTTCATACAGATAGCGGTGTAGATATTTCCATGTTCATCCAGATGGCTGTGTAGATATTTCCACGTTCATACAGATAGCGGTGCTGATATTTCCATGTTTATACAGGTAGCGGTGTAGATATTTCCATGTTTACAGATAGCGGTGTAGATATTTCCATGTTTATACAGATAGCGGTGTAGATATTTCCATGTTTATACAGATAGCGGTGTAGATATTTCCATGTTTATACAGATAGCAGTGTAGACATCTCCATCTTAATACAGATGGCGGTGTAGATATTTACATGTTCATACAGATGGCTATGTAGATATATCCATGTTCATACAGATGGCGTTGAAGATATTTCCATGTTCATACAGATAGCGGTGTAGATATTTCCATGTTCATACAGATAGCGGTGTAGATATTTCCATGTTCATACAGATAGCGGTGTAGCTATTTCCATGTTCATACATATAGCGGTGTAGATATTTCCATGTTCATCCAGATGGCTGTGTAGATATATCCATGTTCATACAGATGGCGGTGAAGATATTTCCATGATCATACAGATAGCGGTGTAGATATTTCCATGTTCATACAGATAGCGTTGTAGATATTTCCATGTTCATACAGATAGCGGTGTAGCTATTTCCAAGTTCATACAGATAGTGGTGTAGATATTTCCATGTTCATCCAGATGGCTGTGTAGATATTTCCATGTTCATACAGATAGCGGTGCTGATATTTCCATGTTTATACAGGTAGCGGTGTAGATATTTCCATGTTTATACAGATAGCGGTGTAGATATTTCCATGTTTATACAGATAGCGGTGAAGATGTATGCATGTTTACACAGTTAGTGGTGTAGATATTTCCATGTTCATACAGATAGCGGTGTAGATATTTCCATGTTCATCCAGATGGCTGTGTATATATATCCATGTTCATTCAGATGGCGGTGAAGATATTTTCATGTTCATACAGATAGCGTTGTAGATATTTCCATGTTCATACAGACAGCGGTGAAGATATTTCCATGTTCATACAGATAGCGGTGTAGTTATTTCCATGTGTAAAGAGATAGCTGTGTAGATATTTCCATGTATACGCAGATAGCTGTGTAGATATTTCCATTTTCATGCTGATAGAGGTTTAGATATTTCCATGATCAAACACATAGCGGTGTAGATATTTCCACGTTCATACAGAAAGCGGTGTTGATATTTCCATGCATATACAGATTGCGGTGAAGATGTATGCATTTTTACACAGATAGCCGTGTACATATTTCCATGTTCATTCAGATAGCGGTGTAGATATTTCCATGCTCATCCAGATGGCTGTGTAGATATATCCATGTTCATACAGATGGCGGTGAAGATATTTCCATGTTCATACAGATAGCGGTGTAGATCTTTCCATGTTCATACAGATAGCAGTGTAGATATTTCCATGTTCATACAGATAGAGTTGTAGCTATTTCCATGTTCATACAGATTGCGGTGTAGATATTTCCATGTTCATCCAGATGGCTGTGTAGATATATCCATGTTCATACACATGGCGGTGAAGATATTTCCATGTTCATACAGATAGCGGTGTAGATATTTCCATGTTCATATAGATAGTGGTGTAGATATTTCCATGTTCATACATATAGCGGTGTAGCTATTTCCATGTTCATACAGATAGCGGTGTAGATATTTCCATGTTCATCCAGATGACTGTGTAGATATTTCCACGTTCATACAGATAGCGGTGCTGATATTTCCATGTTTATACAGGTAGCGGTGTAGATATTTCCATGTTTACAGATAGCGGTGTAGATATTTCCATGTTTATACAGATAGCGGTGTAGATATTTCCATGTTTATACAGATAGCAGTGTAGATATCTCCATCTTAATACAGATGGCGGTGTAGATATTTACATGTTCATACAGATGGCTATGTAGATATATCCATGTTCATACAGATGGCGGTGAAGATATTTCCATGTTCATACAGATAGCGGTGTAGATATTTCCATGTTCATACAGATAGCGGTGTAGATATTTCCATGTTCATACAGATAGCGGTGTAGCTATTTCCATGTTCATACATATAGCGGTGTAGATATTTCCATGTTCATCCAGATGGCTGTGTAGATATATCCATGTTCATACAGATGGCGGTGAAGATATTTCCATGATCATACAGATAGCGGTGTAGATATTTCCATGTTCATTCAGATGGCGGTGTAGATATTTCCATGTTTATAGAGATTGCGATGTAGATATTTCCATGTGAAAAGAAATAGCTTTGTAGATATTTCCATGTACATGCAGAGAGCTGTGTAGACATTTCCATTTTAATGCAGATAGCGGTGTAGATATTTCCATGTTCAAACAGATAGCTGTGTAGATATTTCCATGTTCATACAGATAGCGGTGTAGATATTTCCATGTTTATACAGGTAGCGGTGTAGATATTTCCATGTTTATACAGATAGCGGTGTAGATATTTCCATGTTTATACGGATAGCGGTGTAGATATTTCCATGTTTATACAGATAGCGGTGTAGATATCTCCATCTTAATAGAGATGGCGGTGTAGATATTTATATGTTCATACAGATGGCGGTGCAGATAATTCCATGTTCATACAGATGGTGGTGTAGATATTTCCATGTTTATAGAGATAGCGGTGTAGTTATTTCCATGTGTAAAGAAATAGCTTTGTAGATATTTCCGTGTATATGCAGATAGCTGTGTAGATATTTCCATTTTCATGCAGATAGCGGTGTAGATATTTCCATGTTCAAACAGATAGCGGTGTAGATATTTCCATGTTCATACAGGTAGCGGTGTAGATATTTCCATGTTTATACAGAAAGCGGTGAAGATGTGTGCATGTTTGCACAGATAGTGGTGTAGATATTTCCATGTTCATACAGATAGCGGTGTAGATATTTCCATGTTCATACAGATAGCGTTGTAGATATTTCCATGTTCATCCAGAAGGCTGTGTAGATATTTCCATGTTCATACAGATAGCGGTGCTGATATTTCCATGTTTATACACGTAGCGGTGTAGATATTTCCACGTTTATACAGATAGCGGTGTAGATATTTCCATGTTTATACAGATAGCGGTGTAGATATTTCCATGTTTATACAGATAGCGGTGTAGATATCTCCATCTTAATACAGTTGGCAGTGTAGATATTTATATGTTCATACAGATGGCGGTGCAGATATTTCCATGTTCATACAGATGGCGGTGTAGATATTTCCATGTTTATAGATATAGCAGTGTAGTTATTTCCATGTGTAAAGAAATAGCTTTGTAGTTATTTCCGTGTATATGCATATAGCTGTGTAGTTATTTCCATTTTCATGCAGATAGCGGTGTAGATATTTCCATGTTCAAACAGATAGCGGTGTAGATATTTCCATGTTCATACAGATATCGGTGTAGATATTTGCATGTTTATACAGATAGAGGTGAAGATGTATGCATGTTTGCACAGATAGCGGTGTAGATATTTCCATGTTCATACAGATAGCGGTGTAGATATTTCCATGTTCATACAGATAGCGGTGTAGATATTTCCATGTTCATACAGATAGCGGTGTAGATATTTCCATATTCATACAGATAGCGGTGTAGATATTTCCAAGTTCATCCAGAAGGCTGTGTAGATATTTCCATGTTCATACAGATAGCGGTGCAGATATTTCCATGTTTATATAGGTAGCGGTGTAGATATTTCCATGTTCATACTGATAGCGGTGTAGATATTTCCATGTTTATACTGATAGCGGTGAAGATATTTCCATGTTTATACAGATAGCGGTGTGGATATCTCCATCTTAATACAGATGGTGGTGTAGATATTTATATGTTCATGCAGATGGCAGTGCAGATATTTCCATGTTCATACAGATGGCGGTGTAGATATTTCTATGTTTATCGAGATAGCGGTGTAGTTATTTCCATGTGTAAAGAAATAGCTTTGTACATATTTCCATGTATATTCAGATAGCTCTGTAGATATTGCCATTTTCATGCAGATAGCGGTGTAGATATTTCCATGTTCATTCAGATAGCGGTGTAGACATTTCCATGTTCATACTGATAGCGGTGTAGCTATTTCCATGTTCATACAGATAGCGGTGTAGATATTTCCATGTTCATACAGATGGCTGTGTAGATATGTCCATGTTCATACAGATGGCGGTGAAGATATTTCCATGTTCATACAGATGGCGGTGTAGATATTTCCATGTTCATACAGATAGCGGTGTAGATATTTCCATGTTCATACAGACAGCGGTGCTGTTATTTCCATGTTCATCCAGATGGCTGTGTAGATATATCCATGTTCATACAGATGGCGGTGAAGATATTTCCATGTTCATACAGATATCGGTGTAGATATTTCCATGTTCATAGAGATAGCGGTGTAGATATTTCCATGTTCATACAGATAGCGGTGCAAATATTTCCATGTTTATTCAGGTAGCGGTGTTGATATTTCCATGTTTATACAGATAGCGGTGAAGATATTTCCATGTTTATACAGATAGCGGTGTAGATATTTTCATGTTTATACAGATAGCGGTGTAGATATCTCCATCTTAATACAGATGGCGGTGTAGATATTTATATGTTCATACAGATGGCGGTGTAGATATTTCCATGTTTATATAGATTGCGGTGTAGTTATTTCCATGTGTAAAGAAATAGCTTTGTAGATATTTCCATGTTCATTCAGTGAGCTGTGTAGATATTTCCATTTTCATGCAGATAGCGGTGTAGATATTTCCATGTTCAAACAGATAGCTGTGTAGATATTTCCATGTTCATACAGATAGCGGTGTAGATATTTCCATGTTTATACAGATAGCGGTGAAGATGTATGCATGTTAACACAGATAGCGGTGTAGCTATTTCCATGTTCGTACAGATAGCGTTGTAGATATTTCCATATTCATCCAGATGGCTGTGTAGATATATCCATGTTCATACAGATGGCGGTGAAGATATTTCCATGTTCATACAGATAGCGGTGTAGATATTTCCATGTGCATACAGATAGCGGTGTAGATATTTCCATGTTCATACAGATAGCGGTGTAGTTATTTAAATGTTCATGCAGATAGCGGTGTAGAAATTTCCATGTTCATCCAAATGGGTGTGTAGATAAATCCATGTTCATACAGATGGCGGTGAAGATATTTCCTTGTTCATACAGATAGTGGTGTAGATATTTCCATGTTTATACAGATATCGGTGTGGATATTTCCATGTTTATACAGATAGCGGAGTAGATATCTCCATCTTAATACAGATGGCGGTGTAGATATTTATATGATCATACAGATGGCAGTGCAGATATTTCCATGTTCATACAGATGGCGGTGTAGATATTTCCATGTTTATAGAGATAGCGGTGTAGTTATTTCCATGTGTAAAGAGATAGCTGTATAGATGTTTCCATGTATATGCAGATAGCTTTGTAGATATTTCCATTTTCAGGCAGATAGTGGTGTAGATATTTCCATGTTCAAACAGATAGCGGTGTAGATAGTTCCATGTTCATACAGATAGCAGTGTAGATATTTCCATGTTTAAACAGATAGTGGTGAAGATGTATACATGTTTACACAGACAGCGGTGTAGATATTTCCATGCTCATACAGATAGCGGTGTAGATATTTCCATGTTCATACAGACAGCGGTGCTGATATTTCCATGTTCATCCAGATGGCTGTGTAGATATATCCATGTTCATACAGATGGCGGTGAAGATATTTCCATGTTCATACAGATAGTGGTGTAGATATTTCCATGTTCATACAGATATCGGTGTAGATATTTCCATGTTCATACAGATAGCAGTGTAGGTATTCCCATGTTCATACAGATAGCGTTGCTGATATTTCCATGTTTGTACAGGTAGCGGTGTAGATATTTCCATGTTTATACAGATAGTGGTGTAGATATTTCCCAGTTTATACAGATAGCGGTGTAGATATTTCCATGTTTATACAGATAGTGGTGTAGATATTTCCATGTTTATAGAGATAGCAGTGTAGTTATTTCCATGTGTAAAGAGATAGCTTTGTAGATATTTCCATGTATATGCAGATAGCTGTGTAGATATTTCCATTTTCATGCAGATAGCGGTGTAGATATTTCCATGTTCATACAGATAGCGGTGTAGATATTTCCATGTTCATACAGATAGCGGTGCTGATATTTCCATGTTTATACAGGTAGTGGTGTAGATATTTCCATGTTTATACAGATAGCGGTGTAGACATTTCCATGTTTATACAGATAGCGGTGTAGATATCACCATCATAATAGAGGTGGCGGTGTAGATATTTATATGTTCATACAGATGGCGGTGCAGATATTTCCATGTTCATACAGATGGTGGTGTAGATATTTCCATGTTTATAGAGATAGCGGTGTAGTTATTTCCATGTGTAAAGAAATAGCTTTGTAGATATTTCCGTGTATATGCAGATAGCTGTGTAGATATTTCCATTTTCATGCAGATAGCGGTGTAGATATTTCCATGTTCAAACAGATAGCGGTGTAGATATTTCCATGTTCATACAGATTGCGGTGTAGATATTTACATGTTTTTACAGATAGCGGTGAAGATGTATGCATGTTTGCACAGATAGCGGTGTAGATATTTCCATGTTCATACAGATAGCGGTGTAGATATTTCCATGTTCATACAGATAGTGGTGTAGATATTTCCATGTTCATACAGATAGCGGTGTAGATATTTCCATGTTCATACAGATAGCGGTGTAGTTTTTTCCAAGTTCATCCAGAAGGCTGTGAAGATATTTCCATGTTCATACAGATAGCGGTGCTGATATTTCCATGTTTATACAGGTAGCGGTGTAGATATTTCCATGTTCATACAGATAGCGGTGTAGATATTTCCATGTTTATACAGATAACGGTGTAGATATTTCCATGTTTATACAGATAGCGGTGTAGATATCTCCATCTTAATACAGATGGCGGTGTATATATTTATATGTTCAGACAGATGGCGGTGCAGATATTTCCATGTTCATACAGATGGCGGTGTAGATATTTCCATGTTTATAGAGATAGCGGTGTAGTTATTTCCATGTGCAAAGAAATAGCTTTGTAGATATTTCCGTGTATATGCAGATAGCTGTGTAGATATTTCCATTTTCATGCAGATAGCGGTGTAGATATTTCCATGTTCAAACAGATAGCGGTGTAGATATTTCCATGTTAATACAGATAGCGGTGTAGATATTTCCATGTTTATACAGATAGCGGTGAAGATGTATGCATGTTTGCACAGATAGCGGTGTAGATATTTCCATGTTCATACAGAGAGCGGTGTAGATATTTCCATGTTCATGCAGATAGTGGTGTAGATATTTCCATGTTCATACAGATAGCGGTGTAGCTATTTCCATGTTCATACAGATAGCGGTGTAGATATTTCCAAGTTCATCCAGAAGGCTTTGAAGATATTTCCATGTTCATACAGATAGCAGTGCTCATATTTCCATGTTTATACAGGTAGCAGTGTAGATATTTCCATGTTCATACAGATAGCGGTGTAGATATTTCCATGTTTATACAGATAGCGGTGTAGATATTTCCATGTTTATACAGATAGCGGTGTAGATATATCCATCTTAATACAGATGGTGGTGTAGATATTTATATGTTCATACAGATGGCGGTGCAGATATTTCCAGGTTCATACAGATGGCGGTGTAGATATTTCTATGTTTATAGAGATAGCGGTGTACTTATTTCCATGTGTAAAGAAATAGCTTTGTAGATATTTCCATGTATATGCAGATACCTCTGTAGATATTTCCATTTTCATGCAGATAGCGGTGTAGATATTTCCATGTTCTAACAGATAGCGGTGTAGATATTTCCATGTTAATACAGACAGCGGTGTAGATATTTCCATGTTTATACAGATAGCGGTGAAGATATATGCATGTTTACACAGATAGCGGTGTAGATATTTCCATGTTCATTCAGATAGCGGTGTAGATATTTCCATGCTCATCCAGATGGCTGTGTAGATATATCCATGTTCATACAGATGGCGGTGAAGATATTTCCATGTTCATACAGATAGCGGTGTAGATCTTTCCATGTTCATACAGATAGCGGTGTAGATATTTCCATGTTCATACAGATAGAGGTGTAGCTATTTCCATGTTCATACAGATTGCGGTGTAGATATTTCCATGTTCATCCAGATGGCTGTGTAGATATATCCATGTTCATACAAATGGCGGTGAAGATATTTCCATGTTCATACAGATAGCGGTGTAGATATTTCCATGTTCATACAGATAGTGGTGTAGATATTTCCATGTTCATACATATAGCGGTGTAGCTATTTCCATGTTCATACAGATAGCGGTGTAGATATTTCCATGTTCATCCAGATGGCTGTGTAGATATTTCCATGTTCATACAGATAGCGGTGCTGATATTTCCATGTTTATACAGGTAGCGGTGTAGATATTTCCATGTTTACAGATAGCGGTGTAGATATTTCCATGTTTATACAGATAGCGGTGTAGATATTTCCAGGTTTATACAGATAGCGGTGTAGATATCTCCATCTTAATACAGATGGCGGTGTAGATATTTATATGTTCATACAGATGGCGGTGCAGATATTTCCATGTTCATTCAGATGGCAGTGTAGATATTTCCATGTTAATAGAGATAGCGGTGTAGTTATTTCCATGTGTAAAGAAATAGCTTTGTAGATATTTCCATGTATATGCAGATAGCTGTGTCGATATTTCCATTTTCATGCAGATATCGGAGTAGATATTTCCATGTTCAAACAGATAGCGGTGTAGATATTTCCATGTTCATACAGATAGCGGTGTAGATATTTCCATGTTTATACAGATAGCGGTGAAGATGTATGCATGTTTACACAGATAGTGGTGTAGATATTTCCATGTTCATACAGATAGCGGTGTAGATATTTCCATGTTCATCCAGATGGCTATGTAGATATATCCATGTTCATACAGATGGCGGTGAAGATATTTCCATGTTCATACAGATAGCGGTGTAGATATTTCCATGTTCATTCAGATAGCGGTGTAGATATTTCCATGTTCATACAGATAGCGGTGTTGCTATTTCCATGTTCATACATATAGCGGTGTAGATATTTCCATGTTCATCCAGATGGCTGTGTAGATATTTCCATGTTCATACAGATGGCGGTGAAGATATTTCCATGATCATACAGATAGCGGTGTAGATATTTCCATGTTCATACAGATAGCGGTGTAGATATTTCCATGCTCATACAGATAGCGGTGTAGCTATTTCCAAGTTCATACAGATAGTGGTGTAGATATTTCCATGTTCATCCAGATGGCTGTGTAGATATTTCCATGTTCATACAGATAGCGGTGCTGATATTTCCATGTTTATACAGGTAGCGGTGTAGATATTTCCATGTTTATACAGATAGCGGTTTAGATATTTCCATGTTTATACAGATAGCGGTGAAGATGTATGCGTGTTTACACAGTTAGTGGTGTAGATATTTCCATGTTCATACAGATAGCGGTGTAGATATTTCCATGTTCATCCTGATGGCTGTGTATATATATCCATGTTCATTCAGATGTCGGTGAAGATATTTCCATGTTCATACAGATAGCGTTGTAGATATTTCCATGTTCATACAGACAGCGGTGAAGATATTTCCATGTTCATACAGATAGAGGTGTAGTTATTTCCATGTGTAAAGAGATAGCTGTGTAGATATTTCCATGTATACGCAGATAGCTGTGTAGATATTTCCATTTTCATGCTGATAGAGGTTTAGATATTTCCATGATCAAACACATAGCGGTGTAGATATTTCCACGTTCATACAGAAAGCGGTGTTGATATTTCCATGCTTATACAGATTGCGTTGAAAATGTATGCTTCTTTACACAGATAGCGGTGTAGATATTTCCATGTTCATGCAGATAGCGGTGTAGATATTTCCATGTTCATACAGAGAGCGGTGTAGCTATTTCCATGTTCGTACAGATAGCGGTGTAGATATTTCCATGTTCATCCAGATGGCTGTGTAGATATATCCATGTTCATACAGATGGCAGTGAAGATATTTCCATGTTCATACAGATAGCTGTGTAGATATTTCCATGATCTTACAGATAGAGGGGCTGATATTTCCATGTTCATACAGATAGCGGTGCTGATATTTCCAAGTTTATACAGGTAGCGGTGTAGATATTTCCATGTTTATACAGATAGCGGTGTAGATATTTCCATGTTAATACAGATAGCGGTGTTGATATTTCCATGTTTATACAGATAGCGGTGTAGAAATCTCCATCTTAATTCAGATGGCCGTGTAGATATTTATATGTTCATACAGATGGCGTTGCACATATTTCCATGTTCATACAGATGGTGGTGTAGTTATTTCCATGTTCATACAGATAGCGGTGTAGTTATTTCCATGTGTAAAGAGATATCTGTGTAGATATTTCCATGTATATGCAGATAGCTGTGTAGATATTTCCATTTTCATGCAGATAGCGGTGTAGATATTTCCATGTTCAAACAGATAGCGGTGTAGATATTTCCATGTTCTTACAGATAGCGGTGTTGATATTTCCATGTTTATACAGATAGCGGTGTAGATATTTCCATGTTCATACAGATAGTAGTGTAGATATTTCCATGTTCATACAGATAGCGGTGTAGATATTTCCATGTTCATACAGATAGCGGTGTAGATATTTCCATGTTCATCCAGAAGGCTGTGTAGATATTTCCATGTTCATACAGATAGCGGTGCTGATATTTCCATGTTTATACAGGTAGCGGTGTAGATATTTCTATGTTCATACAGATAGCGGTGTAGATATTTCCATGTTTATACAGATAGCGGTGTAGATATTTCCATGTTTATACAGATAGCGGTGTAGATATCTCCATCTTAATACAGATGGTGGTGTAGATATTTATATGTTCATACAGATGGCAGTGCAGATATTTCCATGTTCATACAGATGGCGGTGTAGATATTTCTATGTTTATAGAGATAGCGGTGTAGTTATTTCCATGTGTAAAGAAACAGCTTTGTAGATATTTCCATGTATATGCAGATAGCTCTGTAGATATTTCCATTTTCATGCAGATAGCGGTGTAGATATTTCCATGTTCATACAGATAGCGGTGGAGATATTTCCATGTTTATACAGATAGCGGTGAAGATGTATGCATGTTTACACAGATAGCGGTGTAGATATTTCCATGTTCATACAGATAGCGGTGTAGATATTTCCATGTTCATCCAGATGGCTGTGTAGATATATCCATGTTCATTCAGATGGCGGTGAAGATATTTCCATGTTCATCCAGATGGCTGTGTAGATATTTCCATGTTTATACAGATAGCGGTGTAGATATTTCCATGTTTATACAGGTAGCGGTGTAGATATTTCCATGTTCATACAGATAGCGGTGTTGCTATTTCCATGTTCATACATATAGCGGTGTAGATATTTCCATGTTCATCCAGATGGCTGTGTAGATATTTCCATGTTCATACAGATGGCGGTGAAGATATTTCCATGATCATACAGATAGCGGTGTAGATATTTCCATGTTCATACAGATAGCGGTGTAGATATTTCCATGCTCATACAGATAGCGGTGTAGCTATTTCCAAGTTCATACAGATAGTGGTGTAGATATTTCCATGTTCATCCAGATGGCTGTGTAGATATTTCCATGTTCATACAGATAGCGGTGCTGATATTTCCATGTTTATACAGGTAGCGGTGTAGATATTTCCATGTTTATACAGATAGCGGTGTAGATATTTCCATGTTTATACAGATAGCGGTGAAGATGTATGCGTGTTTACACAGTTAGTGGTGTAGATATTTCCATGTTCATACAGATAGCGGTGTAGATATTTCCATGTTCATCCAGATGGCTGTGTATATATATCCATGTTCATTCAGATGGCGGTGAAGATATTTCCATGTTCATACAGATAGCGTTGTAGATATTTCCATGTTCATACAGACAGCGGTGAAGATATTTCCATGTTCATACAGATAGCGGTGTAGTTATTTCCATGTGTAAAGAGATAGCTGTGTAGATATTTCCATGTATACGCAGATAGCTGTGTAGATATTTCCATTTTCATGCTGATAGAGGTTTAGATATTTCCATGATCAATCACATAGCGGTGTAGATATTTCCACGTTCATACAGAAAGCGGTGTTGATATTTCCATGCTTATACAGATTGCGGTGAAGATGTATGCTTCTTTACACAGATAGCGGTGTAGATATTTCCATGTTCATGCAGATAGCGGTGTAGATATTTCCATGTTCATACAGATAGCGGTGTAGCTATTTCCATGTTCGTACAGATAGCGGTGTAGATATTTCCATGTTCATCCAGATGGCTGTGTAGATATATCCATGTTCATACAGATGGCGGTGAAGATATTTCCATGTTCATACAGATAGCTGTGTAGATATTTCCATGATCTTACAGATAGAGGGGCTGATATTTCCATGTTCATACAGATAGCGGTGCTGATATTTCCAAGTTTATACAGGTAGCGGTGTAGATATTTCCATGTTTATACAGATAGCGGTGTAGATATTTCCATGTTAATACAGATAGCGGTGTAGATATTTCCATGTTTATACAGATAGCGGTGTAGAAATCTCCATCTTAATTCAGATGGCCGTGTAGATATTTATATGTTCATACAGATGGCGTTGCACATATTTCCATGTTCATACAGATGGTGGTGTAGTTATTTCCATGTTCATACAGATAGCGGTGTAGTTATTTCCATGTGTAAAGAGATATCTGTGTAGATATTTCCATGTATATGCAGATAGCTGTGTAGATATTTCCATTTTCATGCAGATAGCGGTGTAGATATTTCCATGTTCAAACAGATAGCGGTGTAGATATTTCCATGTTCTTACAGATAGCGGTGTTGATATTTCCATGTTTATACAGATTGCGGTGAAGATGTATGCATATTTACACAGATAGCGGTGTAGATATTTCCATGTTCATACAGATAGTAGTGTAGATATTTCCATGTTCATACAGATAGCGGTGTAGATATTTCCATGTTCATACAGATAGCGGTGTAGATATTTCCATGTTCATCCAGAAGGCTGTGTAGATATTTCCATGTTCATACAGATAGCGGTGCTGATATTTCCATGTTTATACAGGTAGCGGTGTAGATATTTCTATGTTCATACAGATAGCGGTGTAGATATTTCCATGTTTATACAGATAGCGGTGTAGATATTTCCATGTTTATACAGATAGCGGTGTAGATATCTCCATCTTAATACAGATGGTGGTGTAGATATTTATATGTTCATACAGATGGCAGTGCAGATATTTCCATGTTCATACAGATGGCGGTGTAGATATTTCTATGTTTATAGAGATAGCGGTGTAGTTATTTCCATGTGTAAAGAAACAGCTTTGTAGATATTTCCATGTATATGCAGATAGCTCTGTAGATATTTCCATTTTCATGCAGATAGCGGTGTAGATATTTCCATGTTCATACAGATAGCGGTGGAGATATTTCCATGTTTATACAGATAGCGGTGAAGATGTATGCATGTTTACACAGATAGCGGTGTAGATATTTCCATGTTCATACAGATAGCGGTGTAGATATTTCCATGTTCATCCAGATGGCTGTGTAGATATATCCATGTTCATTCAGATGGCGGTGAAGATATTTCCATGTTCATCCAGATGGCTGTGTAGATATTTCCATGTTTATACAGATAGCGGTGTAGATATTTCCATGTTTATACAGGTAGCGGTGTAGATATTTCCATGTTCATACAGATAGCGGTGTTGCTATTTCCATGTTCATACATATAGCGGTGTAGATATTTCCATGTTCATCCAGATGGCTGTGTAGATATTTCCATGTTCATACAGATGGCGGTGAAGATATTTCCATGATCATACAGATAGCGGTGTAGATATTTCCATGTTCATACAGATAGCGGTGTAGATATTTCCATGCTCATACAGATAGCGGTGTAGATATTTCCAAGTTCATACAGATAGTGGTGTAGATATTTCCATGTTCATCCAGATGGCTGTGTAGATATTTCCATGTTCATGCAGATAGCGGTGCTGATATTTCCATGTTTATACAGGTAGCGGTGTAGATATTTCCATGTTTATACAGATAGCGGTGTAGATATTTCCATGTTTATACAGATAGCGGTGAAGATGTATGCGTGTTTACACAGTTAGTGGTGTAGATATTTCCATGTTCATACAGATAGCGGTGTAGATATTTCCATGTTCATCCAGATGGCTGTGTATATATATCCATGTTCATTCAGATGGCGGTGAAGATATTTCCATGTTCATACAGATAGCGTTGTAGATATTTCCATGTTCATACAGACAGCGGTGAAGATATTTCCATGTTCATACAGATAGCGGTGTAGTTATTTCCATGTGTAAAGAGATAGCTGTGTAGATATTTCCATGTATACGCAGATAGCTGTGTAGATATTTCCATTTTCATGCTGATAGAGGTTTAGATATTTCCATGATCAAACACATAGCTGTGTAGATATTTCCACGTTCATACAGAAAGCGGTGTTGATATTTCCATGCTTATACAGATTGCGGTGAAGATGTATGCTTCTTTACACAGATAGCGGTGTAGATATTTCCATGTTCATGCAGATAGCGGTGTAGATATTTCCATGTTCATACAGATAGCGGTGTAGCTATTTCCATGTTCGTACAGATAGCGGTGTAGATATTTCCATGTTCATCCAGATGGCTGTGTAGATATATCCATGTTCATACAGATGGCGGTGAAGATATTTCCATGTTCATACAGATAGCTGTGTAGATATTTCCATGATCTTACAGATAGAGGGGCTGATATTTCCATGTTCATACAGATAGCGGTGCTGATATTTCCAAGTTTATACAGGTAGCGGTGTAGATATTTCCATGTTTATACAGATAGCGGTGTAGATATTTCCATGTTAATACAGATAGCGGTGTAGATATTTCCATGTTTATACAGATAGCGGTGTAGATATCTCCATCTTAATACAGATGGCCGTGTAGATATTTATATGTTCATACAGATGGCGTTGCACATATTTCCATGTTCATACAGATGGTGGTGTAGTTATTTCCATGTTCATACAGATAGCGGTGTAGCTATTTCCATGTTCGTACAGATAGCGGTGTAGATATTTCCATGTTCATCCAGATGGCTGTGTAGATATATCCATGTTCATTCAGATGGCGGTGAAGATATTTCCATGTTCATCCAGATGGCTGTGTAGATATTTCCATGTTTATACAGATAGCGGTGTAGATATTTCCATGTTTATACAGATAGTGGTGTAGATATTTCCATGTTTATACAGGTAGCAGTGTAGATATTTCCATGTTTATACAGATAGCGGTGTAGATATTTCCATGTTTATACAGATAGCGGTGTAGATATTTCCATGTTTATACAGATAGCGGTGTAGATATCTCCATCTTAATAGAGATGGCGGTGTAGATATTTATATGTTCATACAGATGGCGGTGCAGGTAATTCCATGTTCATACAGATGGTGGTGTAGATATTTCCATGTTTATAGAGATAGCGGTGTAGTTATTTCCATGTGTAAAGAAATAGCTTTGTAGATATTTCCGTGTATATGCAGATAGCTGTGTAGATATTTCCATTTTCATGCAGATAGCGGTGTAGATATTTCCATGTTCAAACAGATAGCGGTGTAGATATTTCCATGTTCATACAGGTAGCGGTGTAGATATTTCCATGTTTATACAGAAAGCGGTGAAGATGTATGCATGTTTGCACAGATAGTGGTGTAGATATTTCCATGTTCATACAGATAGCGGTGTAGATATTTCCATGTTCATACAGATAGCGGTGTAGATATTTCCATGTTCATCCAGAAGGCTGTGTAGATATTTCCATGTTCATACAGATAGCGGTGCTGATATTTCCATGTTTATACAGGTAGCGGTGTAGATATTTCCATGTTCATACAGATAGCGGTGTAGATATTTCCATGTTTATTCAGATAGCGGTGTAGATATTTCCATGTTTATACAGATAGCGGTGTGGATATCTCCATCTTAATACAGATGGTGGTGTAGATATTTATATGTTTATGCAGATGGCAGTGCAGATATTTCCATGTTCATACAGATGGCGGTGTAGATATTTCTATGTTTATAGAGATAGCGGTGTAGTTATTTCCATGTGTAAAGAAATAGCTTTGTAGATATTTCCATGTATATGCAGATAGCTCTGTATATATTTCCATTTTCATGCAGATAGCGGTGTAGATATTTCCATGTTCAAACAGATAGCTGTGTAGATATTTCCATGTTCATACAGATAGCGGTGTAGATATTTCCATGTTTATACAGATAGCGGTGAATATGTATGCATGTTAACACAGATAGCGGTGTAGATATTTCCAAGTTCATACAGATAGAGATGTAGATATTTCCATGTTCATCCAGATGGCTGTGTAGATATATCCATGTTCATACAGATGGCGGTGAAGATATTTCCATGTTCATGCAGATAGCGGTGTAGATATTTCCATGTTCATTCAGATAGCGGTGTAGACATTTCCATGTTCATACTGATAGCGGTGTAGCTATTTCCATGTTCATACAGATAGCGGTGTAGATATTTCCATGTTCATCCAGATGGCTGTGTAGATATGTCCATGTTCATACAGATAGCGGTGAAGATATTTCCATGTACATACAGATGGCGGTGTGGATATTTCCATGTTCATACAGATAGCGGTGTAGGTATTTCCATGTTCATACAGACAGCGGTGCTGTTATTTCCATGTTCATCCAGATGGCTGTGTAGATATATCCATGTTCATACAGATGGCGGTGAAGATATTTCCATGTTCATACCGATATCGGTGTAGATATTTCCATGTTCATAGAGATAGCGGTGTAGATATTTCCATGTTCATACAGATAGCGGTGCAAATATTTCCATGTTTATTCAGGTAGCGGTGTTGATATTTCGATGTTTATACAGATAGCGGTGTAGATATTTCCATGTTTATACAGATAGCGGTGTAGATATTTTCATGTTTATACAGATAGCGGTGTAGATATCTCCATCTTAATACAGATGGCGGTGTAGATATTTATATGTTCATACAGATGGCGGTGTAGATATTTCCATGTTTATATAGATTGCGGTGTAGATATTTCCATGTGTAAAGAAATAGCTTTGTAGATATTTCCATGTACATTCAGTGAGCTGTGTAGATATTTCCATTTTCATGCAGATAGCGGTGTAAATATTTCCATGTTCAAACAGATAGCGGTGTAGATATTTCCATGTTCATACAGGTAGCGGTGTAGATATTTCCATGTTTATACATAAAGCGGTGAAGATGTATGCATGTTTGCACAGATAGTGGTGTAGATATTTCCATGTTCATACAGATAGCGGTGTAGATATTTCCATGTTCTTACAGATAGCGTTGTAGATATTTCCATGTTCATCCAGAAGGCTGTGTAGATATTTCCATGTTCATACAGATAGCGGTGCTGATATTTCCATGTTTATACAGGTAGCGGTGTAGATATTTCCACGTTTATACAGATAGCGGTGTAGATATTTCCATGTTTATACAGATAGCGGTGTAGATATTTCCATGTTTATACAGATAGCGGTGTAGATATCTCCATCTTAATACAGATGGCGGTGTAGATATTTATATGTTCCTACAGATGGTGGTGCAGATATTTCCATGTTCATACAGATGGCGGTTTAGATATTTCCACGTTTATAGAGATAGCAGTGTAGTTATTTCTATGTGTAAAGAAATAGCTTTGTAGATATTTCCGTGTATATGCAGATAGCTGTGTAGTTATTTCCATTTTCATGCAGATAGCGGTGTAGATATTTCCATGTTCAAACAGATAGCTGTGTAGATATTTCCATGTTCATACAGATAGCGGTGTAGATATTTGCATGTTTATACAGATAGCGGTGAAGATGTATGCATGTTAACACAGATAGCGGTGTAGCTATTTCCATGTTCGTACTGATAGCGTTGTAGATATTTCCATATTCATCCAGATGGCTGTGTAGATATATCCATGTTCATACAGATGGCGGTGAAGATATTTCCATGTTCATACAGACAGCGGTGTAGATATTTCCATGTGCATACAGATAGCGGTGTAGATATTTCCATGTTCATACAGATAGCGGTGTAGTTATTTAAATGTTCATGCAGATAGCGGTGTAGAAATTTCCATGTTCATCCAGATGGGTGTGTAGATAAATCCATGTTCATACAGATGGCGGTGAAGATATTTCCATGTTCATACAGATAGCGGTGTAGATATTTCCATGTTTATACAGATATCGGTGTAGATATTTCCATGTTTATACAGATAGCGGAGAAGATATCTCCATCTTAATACAGATGGCGGTGTAGATATTTATATGATCATACAGATGGCGGTGCAGATATTTCCATGTTCATACAGATGGCGGTGTAGTTATTTCCATGTTTATAGAGATAGCGGTGTAATTATTTCCATGTGTAAAGAGATAGCTGTATAGATATTTCCATGTATATGCAGATAGCTTTGTAGATATTTCCATTTTCATGCAGATAGCGGTGTAGATATTTCCATGTTCAAACAGATAGCGGTGTAGATAGTTCCATGTTCATACAGATAGCTGTGTAGATATTTCCATGTTCATACAGACAGCGGTGTAAATATTTCCATGTTCATACATATAGTGGTGTAGATATTTCCATGTTCATACAGATAGCGGTGTAGATATTTCCATTTTCATAGAGATAGCGGTGTAGATATTTCCATGTTCATACAGATAGCGGTGCTGATATTTCCATGTTTATACAGGTAGCGGTGTAGATATTTCCATGTTTATACAGATAGCGGTGTCGATATTTTCATGTTTATACAGATAGCGGTGAAGATGTATGCATGTTAACACAGATAGCAGTGTAGCTATTTCCATGTTCGTACTGATAGCGTTGTAGATATTTCCATATTCATCCAGATGGCTGTGTAGATATATCCATGTTCATACAGATGGCGGTGAAGATATTTCCATGTTCATACAGATAGCGGTGTAGATATTTCCATGTGCATACAGATAGCGGTGTAGATATTTCCATGTTCATACAGATAGCGGTGTAGTTATTGAAATGTTCATGCAGATAGCGGTGTAGAAATTTCCATGTTCATCCAGATGGGTGTGTAGATAAATCCATGTTCATACAGATGGCGGTGAAGATATTTCCATGTTCATACAGATAGCGGTGTAGATATTTCCATGTTTATACAGATATCGGTGTAGATATTTCCATGTTTATACAGATAGCGGAGAAGATATCTCCATCTTAATACAGATGGCGGTGTAGATATTTATATGATCATACAGATGGCGGTGCAGATATTTCCATGTTCATACAGATGGCGGTGTAGATATTTCCATGTTTATAGAGATAGCGGTGTAGTTATTTCCATGTGTAAAGGGATAGCTGTATAGATATTTCCATGTATATGCAGATAGCTTTGTAGATATTTCCATTTTCATGCAGATAGCGGTGTAGATATTTCCATGTTCAAACAGATAGCGGTGTAGATAGTTCCATGTTCATACAGATAGCTGTGTAGATATTTCCATGTTCATACAGACAGCGGTGTAGATATTTCCATGTTCATACAGATAGTGGTGTAGATATTTCCATGTTCATACAGATAGCGGGGTAGCTATTTCCATGTTCATACAGATAGCGGTGTAGATATTTCCATTTTCATAGAGATAGCGGTGTAGATATTTCCATGTTCATACAGATAGCGGTGCTGATATTTCCATGTTTATACAGGTAGCGGTGTAGATATTTCCATGTTTATACAGATAGCGGTGTAGATATTTCCATGTTTATACAGAAAGCGGTGTAGATATTTTCATGTTTATACAGATAGCGGTGTAGATATTTCCATGTTTATACAGATAGCGGTGTAGATATTTTCATGTTTATACAGATAGCGGTGTAGATATCACCATCTTAATACAGATGGCGGTGTAGATATTTATATGTTCATACAGATGGCGGTGCAGATATTTCCATGTTCATACAGATGGCGGTGTAGATATTTCCATGTTTATAGAGACGGCGGTGTAGATATTTCCATGTGTAAAGAAATAGCTTTGTAAATATTTCCATGTATATGCAGATAGCTGTGTAGATATTTCCATTTTCATGCAGATAGCGGTGTAGATATTTCCATGTTCAAACAGATAGCTGTGTAGATATTTCCATGTTCATACAGATAGCGGTGTAGATATTTCCATGTTTATACAGATAGCGGTGAAGATGTATGCATGTTTACACAGATAGCGGTGTAGATATTTCCAAGTTCATACAGATAGCGGTGTAGATATTTCCATGTTCATCCAGATGGCTGTGTAGATATAACCATGTTCATACAGATGGCGGTGAAGATATTTCCATGTTCAAGCAGATAGCGGTGTAGATATTTCCATGTTCATACAGATAGCAGTGTAGACATTTCCATGTTCATACTGATAGCGGTGTAGCTATTTCCATGTTCATACAGATAGCGGTGTAGATATTTCCATGTTCATACAGATGGCTGTGTAGATATGTCCATGTTCATACAGATGGCGGTGAAGATATTTCCATGTTCATACAGATGGCAGTGTAGATATTTCCATGTTCATACAGATAGCGGTGTAGATATTTCCATGTTCATACAGACAGCGGTGCTGTTATTTCCATGTTCATCCAGATGGCTGTGTAGATATATCCATGTTCATACAGATGGCGGTGAAGATATTTCCATGTTCATACAGATATCGGTGTAGATATTTCCATGTTCATACAGATAGCGGTGTAGATATTTCCATGTTCATACAGATAGCGGTGCTGATATTTCCATGTTTATTCAGGTAGCGGTGTTGATATTTCCATGTTTATACAGATAGCGGTGTAGATATTTCCATGTTTATACAGATAGCGGTGTATATATTTTCATGTTTAGACAGATAGCGGTGTAGATATCTCCATCTTAATACAGATGGCGGTGTAGATATTTATATGTTCATACAGATGGCGGTGCAGATATTTCCATGTTCATTCAGATGGCGGTGTAGATATTTCCATGTTTATAGAGATTGCGGTGTAGATATTTCCAGGTGAAAAGAAATAGCTTTGTAGATATATCCATGTACATGCAGAGAGCTGTGTAGACATTTCCATTTTCATGCAGATAGCGGTGTAGATATTTCCATGTTCAAACAGATAGCTGTGTAGATATTTCCATGTTCATACAGATAGCGGTGCAGATATTTCCATGTTTATACAGTTAGCGGTGTAGATATTTCCATGTTTATACAGATAGCGGTGTAGATATTTCCATGTTTATACAGATAGCGGTGTAGATATTTCCATGTTTATACAGATAGCGGTGTAGATATCTCCATCTTAATAGAGATGGCGGTGTAGATATTTATATGTTCATACAGATGGCGGTGCAGATAATTCCATGTTCATACAGATGGTGGTGTAGATATTTCCATGTTTATAGAGATAGTGGTGTAGTTATTTCCATGTGTAAAGAAATAGCTTTGTAGATATTTCCGTGTATATGCAGATAGCTGTGTAGATATTTCCATTTTCATGCAGATAGCGGTGTAGATATTTCCATGTTCAAACAGATAGCGGTGTAGATATTTCCATGTTCATACAGGTAGCGGTGTAGATATTTCCATGTTTATACATAAAGCGGTGAAGATGTATGCATGTTTGCACAGATAGCGGTGTAGATATTTCCATGTTCATACAGATAGCGGTGTAGATATTTCCATGTTCATACAGATAGCGGTGTAGATATTTCCATGTTCATCCAGAAGGCTGTGTAGATATTTCCATGTTCATACAGATAGCGGTGCTGATATTTAAATGTTTATACAGGTAGCGGTGTAGATATTTCCACGTTTATACAGATAGCGGTGTAGATATTTCCATGTTTATACAGATAGCGGTGTAGATATTTCCATGTTTATACAGATAGCGGTGTAGATATCTCCATCTTAATATAGATGGCGGTGTAGATATTTATATGTTCATACAGATGGCGGTGCAGATATTTCCATGTTCATACAGATGGCGGTTTAGATATTTCCATGTTTATAGTGATAGCAGTGTAGTTATTTCCATGTGTAAAGAAATAGCTTTGTAGATATTTCCGTGTATATGCAGATAGCTGTGTAGTTATTTCCATTTTCATGCAGATAGCGGTGTAGATATTTCCATGTTCAAACAGATAGCGGTGTAGATATTTGCATGTTTATATAGATAGCGGTGAAGATGTATGCATGTTTGCACAGATAGCGGTGTAGATACTTCCATTTTCATACAGATAGCGGTGTAGATATTTCCATGTTCATACAGATAGTGGTGTAGATATTTCCATGTTCATACAGATAGCGTTGTAGATATTTCCATATTCATACAGATAGCGGTGTAGATATTTCCATGTTCATCCAGAAGGCTGTGTAGATATTTCCATGTTCATACAGATAGCGGTGCTGATATTTCCATGTTTATACAGGTAGCGGTGTAGATATTTCCATTTTCATACAGATAGCGGTGTAGATATTTCCATGTTTATACAGATAGCGGTGTAGATATTTCCATGTTTATACAGATAGCAGTGTGGATATCTCCATCTTAATAGAGATGGTGGTGTAGATATTTATATGTTCATGCAGATGGCAGTGCAGATATTTCCATGTTCATACAGATGGCGGTGTAGATATTTCTATGTTTATAGAGATAGCGGTGTAGTTATTTCCATGTGTAAAGAAATAGCTTTGTAGATATTTCCATGTATATGCAGATAGCTCTGTAGATATTTCCATTTTCATGCAGATAGCGGTGTAGATATTTCCATGTTCATACAGATAGCGGTGGAGATATTTCCATGTTTATACAGAGAGCGGTGAAGATGTATGCATGTTTACACAGATAGCGGTGTAGATATTTCCATATTCATACAGATAGCGGTGTAGATATTTCCATGTTAATCCAGATGGCTGTGTAGATATTTCCATGTTCATACAGAAGGCAGTGCTGATATTTCCATGTTTATACAGGTAGCGGTGTAGATATTCCCATGTTTATACAGATAGTGGTGTAGATATTTCCATGTTTATACAGATAGAGGTGAAGATGTATGCATGTTTACACAGTTAGCGGTGCAGATATTTCCATGTTCATACAGATAGCGGTGTAGATATTTCCATGTTCATCCAGATGGCTGTGTAGATATATCCATGTTCATTCAGATGGCGGTGAAGATATTTCCATGTTCATCCAGATGGCTGTGTAGATATTTCCATGTTTATACAGATAGCGGTGTAGATATTTCCGTGTTTATACAGATAGCGGTGTAGATATTTCCATGTTTATACAGGTAGCGGTGTAGATATTTCCATGTTTATACAGATAGCGGTGTGGATATCTCCATCTTAATACAGATGGTGGTGTAGATATTTATATGTTCATGCAGATGGCATTGCAGATATTTCCATGTTCATACAGATGGCGGTGTAGATATTTCTATGTTTATAGAGATATCGGTGTAGTTATTTCCATGTGTAAAGAAATAGCTTTGTAGATATTTCCATGTATATGCAGATAGCTCTGTAGATATTTCCATTTTCATGCAGATAGCGGTGTAGATATTTCCATGTTCAAACAGATAGCTGTGTAGATATTTCCATGTTCATACAGATAGCGGTGTAGATATTTCCATGTTTATACAGATAGCGGTGAAGATGTATGCATGTTAACACAGATAGCGGTGTAGATATTTCCAAGTTCATACAGATAGAGATGTAGATATTTCCATGTTCATCCAGATGGCTGTGTAGATATATCCATGTTCATACAGATGGCGGTGAAGATATTTCCATGTTCATGCAGATAGCGGTGTAGATATTTCCATGTTCATTCAGATAGCGGTGTAGACATTTCCATGTTCATACTGATAGCGGTGTTGCTATTTCCATGTTCATACAGATAGCGGTGTAGATATTTCCATGTTCATCCAGATGGCTGTGTAGACATGTCCATGTTCATACAGATAGCGGTGAAGATATTTCCATGTTCATACACATGGCGGTGTAGATATTTCCTTGTTCATACAGATAGCGGTGTAGATATTTCCATGTTCATACAGACAGCGGTGCTGTTATTTCCATGTTCATCCAGATGGCTGTGTAGATATATCCATGTTCATACAGATGGCGGTGAAGATATTTCCATGTTCATACAGATATCGGTGTAGATATTTCCATGTTCATAGAGATAGCGGTGTAGATATTTCCATGTTCATACAGATAGCGGTGCAAATATTTCCATGTTTATTCAGGTAGCGGTGTTGATATTTCGATGTTTATACAGATAGCGGTGTAGATATTTCCATGTTTATACAGATAGCGGTGTAGATATTTTCATGTTTATACAGATAGCGGTGTAGATATCTCCATCTTAATACAGATGGCGGTGTAGATATTTATATGTTCATACAGATGGCGGTGTAGATATTTCCATGTTTATATAGATTGCGGTTTAGATATTTCCACGTGTAAAGAAATAGCTTTGTAGATATTTCCATGTACATTCAGTGAGCTGTGTAGATATTTCCATTTTCATGCAGATAGCGGTGTAGATATTTCCATGTTCAAACAGATAGAGGTGTAGATATTTCCATGTTCATACAGGTAGCGGTGTAGATATTTCCATGTTTATACATAAAGCGGTGAAGATGTATGCATGTTTGCACAGATAGTGGTGTAGATATTTCCATGTTCATACAGATAGCGGTGTAGATATTTCCATGTTCATACAGATAGCGTTGTAGATATTTCCATGTTCATCCAGAAGGCTGTGTAGATATTTCCATGTTCATACAGATAGCGGTGCTGATATTTCCATGTTTATACAGGTAGCGGTGTAGATATTTCCACGTTTATACAGATAGCGGTGTAGATATTTCCATGTTTATACAGATAGCGGTGTAGATATTTCCATGTTTATACAGATAGCGGTGTAGATATCTCCATCTTAATACAGATGGCGGTGTAGATATTTATATGTTCATACAGATGGTGGTGCAGATATTTCCATGTTCATACAGATGGCGGTTTAGATATTTCCACGTTTACAGAGATAGCAGTGTAGTTATTTCCATGTGTAAAGAAATAGCTTTGTAGATATTTCCGTGTATATGCAGATAGCTGTGTAGTTATTTCCATTTTCATGCAGATAGCGGTGTAGATATTTCCATGTTCAAACAGATAGCTGTGTAGATATTTCCATGTTCATACAGATAGCGGTGTCGATATTTTCATGTTTATAAAGATAGCGGTGAAGACGTATGCATGTTAACACAGATAGCGGTGTAGCTATTTCCATGTTCGTACAGATAGCGTTGTAGATATTTCCATATTCATCCAGATGGCTGTGTAGATATATCCATGTTCATACAGATGGCGGTGAAGATATTTCCATGTTCATACAGATAGCGGTGTAGATATTTCCATGTGCATACAGATAGCGGTGTAGATATTTCCATGTTCATACAGATAGCGGTGTAGTTATTTAAATGTTCATGCAGATAGCGGTGTAGAAATTTCCATGTTCATCCAGATGGGTGTGTAGATAAATCCATGTTCATACAGATGGCGGTGAAGATATTTCCATGTTCATACAGATAGCGGTGTAGATATTTCCATGTTTATACAGATATCGGTGTAGATATTTCCATGTTTATACAGATAGCGGGGAAGATATCTCCATCTTAATACAGATGGCGGTGTAGATATTTATATGATCATACAGATGGTGGTGCAGATATTTCCATGTTCATACAGATGGCGGTGTAGATATTTCCATGTTTATAGAGATAGCGGTGTAGTTATTTCCATGTGTAAAGAGATAGCTGTATAGATATTTCCATGTATATGCAGATAGCTTTGTAGATATTTCCATTTTCATGCAGATAGCGGTGTAGATATTTCCATGTTCAAACAGATAGAAGTGTAGATAGTTCCATGTTCATACAGACAGCAGTGTAGATATTTCCATGTTTAAACAGATAGTGGTGAAGATTTATACATGTTTTCACTGATAGCGGTGTAGATATTTCCATGCTCATACAGATTGCGGTGTAGATATTTCCGTGTTCATCCAGATGGCTGTGTAGATATATCCATGTTCATACAGATGGCGGTGAAGATATTTCCATGTTCATACAGATAGCGGTGTAGATATTTCCATGTTCATACAGATAGCGGTGTAGATATTTCCACGTTCATACCTACAGCGGTGCTGATATTTCCATGTTCATCCAGATGGCTGTGTAGATATATCCATGTTCATACAGATGGCGGTGAAGATATTTCCATGTTCCTACAGATAGCGGTGTAGATATTTCCATGTTCATACAGATATCGGTGTAGATATTTCCATGTTCATACAGATAGCAGTGTAGGTATTCCCATGTTCATACAGATAGCGTTGCTGATATTTCCATGTTTGTACAGGTAGCGGTGTAGATATTTCCATGTTTATACAGATAGTGGTGTAGATATTTCCCAGTTTATACAGATAGCGTTGTAGATATTTCCATGTTTATACAGATAGTGGTGTAGATATTTCCATGTTTATAGAGATAGCGGTGTAGTTATTTCCATGTGTAAAGAGATAGCTTTGTAGATATTTCCATGTATATGCAGATAGCTGTGTAGATATTTCCATTTTCATGCAGATAGCGGTGTAGATATTTCCATGTTCATTCAGATAGCGGTGTAGATATTTCCATGTTCATACAGATAGCGGTGCTGATATTTCCATGTTTATACAGGTAGCGGTGTAGATATTTCCATGTTTATACAGATAGCGGTGTAGATATTTCCATGTTTATACAGATAGCGGTGTAGATATCACCATCATAATAGAGGTGGCGGTGTATATATTTATATGTTCAGACAGATGGCGGTGCAGATATTTCCATGTTCATACAGATGGCGGTGTAGATATTTCCATGTTTATAGAGATAGCGGTGTAGTTATTTCCATGTGCAAAGAAATAGCTTTGTAGATATTTCCGTGTATATGCAGATAGCTGTGTAGATATTTCCATTTTCATGCAGATAGCGGTGTAGATATTTCCATGTTCAAACAGATAGCGGTGTAGATATTTCCATGTTCATACAGATAGCGGTGTAGATATTTCCATGTTTATACAGATAGCGGTGAAGATGTATGCATGTTTGCACAGATAGCGGTGTAGATATTTCCATGTTCATACAGAGAGCGGTGTAGATATTTCCATGTTCATGCAGATAGTGGTGTAGATATTTCCACGTTCATACAGATAGCGGTGTAGCTATTTCCATGTTCATACAGATAGCGGTGTAGATATTTCCATGTTCATCCAGAAGGCTGTGAAGATATTTCCATGTTCATACAGATAGCGGTGCTGATATTTCCATGTTTATACAGGTAGCAGTGTAGATATTTCCATGTTCATACAGATAGCGGTGTAGATATTTCCATGTTTATACAGATAGCGGTGTAGATATTTCCATGTTTATACAGATAGCGGTGTAGATATATCCATCTTAATACAGATGGTGGTGTAGATATTTATATGTTCATACAGATGGCGGTGCAGATATTTCCAGGTTCATACAGATGGTGGTGTAGATATTTCTATGTTTATAGAGATAGCGGTGTAGTTATTTCCATGTGTAAAGAAATAGCTTTGTAGTTATTTCCATGTAAATGCAGATAGCTCTGTAGATATTTCCATTTTCATGCAGATAGCGGTGTAGATATTTCCATGTTCAAACAGATAGCGGTGTAGATATTTCCATGTTAATACAGACAGCGGTGTAGATATTTCCATGTTTATACAGATAGCGGTGAAGATGTATGCATGTTTACACAGATAGCGGTGTAGATATTTCCATGTTCATTCAGATCGCGGTGTATATATTTCCATGCTCATCCAGATGGCTGTGTAGATATATCCATGTTCATACAGATGGCGGTGAAGATATTTCCATGTTCATACAGATAGCGGTGTAGATCTTTCCATGTTCATACAGATAGCAGTGTAGATATCTCCATCTTAATACAGATGGCGGTGTAGATATTTATATGTTCATACAGATGGTGGTGCAGATATTTCCATGTTCATACAGATGGCGGTTTAGATATTTCCACGTTTACAGAGATAGCAGTGTAGTTATTTCCATGTGTAAAGAAATAGCTTTGTAGATATTTCCGTGTATATGCAGATAGCTGTGTAGTTATTTCCATTTTCATGCAGATAGCGGTGTAGATATTTCCATGTTCAAACAGATAGCTGTGTAGATATTTCCATGTTCATACAGATAGCGGTGTCGATATTTTCATGTTTATAAAGATAGCGGTGAAGGCGTATGCATGTTAACACAGATAGCGGTGTAGCTATTTCCATGTTCGTACAGATAGCGTTGTAGATATTTCCATATTCATCCAGATGGCTGTGTAGATATATCCATGTTCATACAGATGGCGGTGAAGATATTTCCATGTTCATACAGATAGCGGTGTAGATATTTCCATGTGCATACAGATAGCGGTGTAGATATTTCCATGTTCATACAGATAGCGGTGTAGTTATTTAAATGTTCATGCAGATAGCGGTGTAGAAATTTCCATGTTCATCCAGATGGGTGTGTAGATAAATCCATGTTCATACAGATGGCGGTGAAGATATTTCCATGTTCATACAGATAGCGGTGTAGATATTTCCATGTTTATACAGATATCGGTGTAGATATTTCCATGTTTATACAGATAGCGGGGAAGATATCTCCATCTTAATACAGATGGCGGTGTAGATATTTATATGATCATACAGATGGTGGTGCAGATATTTCCATGTTCATACAGATGGCGGTGTAGATATTTCCATGTTTATAGAGATAGCGGTGTAGTTATTTCCATGTGTAAAGAGATAGCTGTATAGATATTTCCATGTATATGCAGATAGCTTTGTAGATATTTCCATTTTCATGCAGATAGCGGTGTAGATATTTCCATGTTCAAACAGATAGAAGTGTAGATAGTTCCATGTTCATACAGACAGCAGTGTAGATATTTCCATGTTTAAACAGATAGTGGTGAAGATTTATACATGTTTACACTGATAGCGGTGTAGATATTTCCATGCTCATACAGATTGCGGTGTAGATATTTCCGTGTTCATCCAGATGGCTGTGTAGATATATCCATGTTCATACAGATGGCGGTGAAGATATTTCCATGTTCATACAGATAGCGGTGTAGATATTTCCATGTTCATACAGATAGCGGTGTAGATATTTCCACGTTCATACCTACAGCGGTGCTGATATTTCCATGTTCATCCAGATGGCTGTGTAGATATATCCATGTTCATACAGATGGCGGTGAAGATATTTCCATGTTCCTACAGATAGCGGTGTAGATATTTCCATGTTCATACAGATATCGGTGTAGATATTTCCATGTTCATACAGATAGCAGTGTAGGTATTCCCATGTTCATACAGATAGCGTTGCTGATATTTCCATGTTTGTACAGGTAGCGGTGTAGATATTTCCATGTTTATACAGATAGTGGTGTAGATATTTCCCAGTTTATACAGATAGCGTTGTAGATATTTCCATGTTTATACAGATAGTGGTGTAGATATTTCCATGTTTATAGAGATAGCGGTGTAGTTATTTCCATGTGTAAAGAGATAGCTTTGTAGATATTTCCATGTATATGCAGATAGCTGTGTAGATATTTCCATTTTCATGCAGATAGCGGTGTAGATATTTCCATGTTCATTCAGATAGCGGTGTAGATATTTCCATGTTCATACAGATAGCGGTGCTGATATTTCCATGTTTATACAGGTAGCGGTGTAGATATTTCCATGTTTATACAGATAGCGGTGTAGATATTTCCATGTTTATACAGATAGCGGTGTAGATATCACCATCATAATAGAGGTGGCGGTGTATATATTTATATGTTCAGACAGATGGCGGTGCAGATATTTCCATGTTCATACAGATGGCGGTGTAGATATTTCCATGTTTATAGAGATAGCGGTGTAGTTATTTCCATGTGCAAAGAAATAGCTTTGTAGATATTTCCGTGTATATGCAGATAGCTGTGTAGATATTTCCATTTTCATGCAGATAGCGGTGTAGATATTTCCATGTTCAAACAGATAGCGGTGTAGATATTTCCATGTTCATACAGATAGCGGTGTAGATATTTCCATGTTTATACAGATAGCGGTGAAGATGTATGCATGTTTGCACAGATAGCGGTGTAGATATTTCCATGTTCATACAGAGAGCGGTGTAGATATTTCCATGTTCATGCAGATAGTGGTGTAGATATTTCCACGTTCATACAGATAGCGGTGTAGCTATTTCCATGTTCATACAGATAGCGGTGTAGATATTTCCATGTTCATCCAGAAGGCTGTGAAGATATTTCCATGTTCATACAGATAGCGGTGCTGATATTTCCATGTTTATACAGGTAGCAGTGTAGATATTTCCATGTTCATACAGATAGCGGTGTAGATATTTCCATGTTTATACAGATAGCGGTGTAGATATTTCCATGTTTATACAGATAGCGGTGTAGATATATCCATCTTAATACAGATGGTGGTGTAGATATTTATATGTTCATACAGATGGCGGTGCAGATATTTCCAGGTTCATACAGATGGTGGTGTAGATATTTCTATGTTTATAGAGATAGCGGTGTAGTTATTTCCATGTGTAAAGAAATAGCTTTGTAGTTATTTCCATGTAAATGCAGATAGCTCTGTAGATATTTCCATTTTCATGCAGATAGCGGTGTAGATATTTCCATGTTCAAACAGATAGCGGTGTAGATATTTCCATGTTAATACAGACAGCGGTGTAGATATTTCCATGTTTATACAGATAGCGGTGAAGATGTATGCATGTTTACACAGATAGCGGTGTAGATATTTCCATGTTCATTCAGATCGCGGTGTATATATTTCCATGCTCATCCAGATGGCTGTGTAGATATATCCATGTTCATACAGATGGCGGTGAAGATATTTCCATGTTCATACAGATAGCGGTGTAGATCTTTCCATGTTCATACAGATAGCAGTGTAGATATTTCCATGTTCATACAGATAGAGGTGTAGCTATTTCCATGTTCATACAGATAGCGGTGTAGATATTTCCATGTTCATCCAGATGGCTGTGTAGATATTTCCATGTTCATACAGATAGCGGTGCTGATATTTCCATGTTTATACAGGTAGCGGTGTAGAAATTTCCATGTTTCAGATAGCGGTGTAGATATTTCCATGTTTATACAGATAGCGTTGTAGATATTTCCATGTTTATACAGATATCGGTGTAGATATCTCCATCTTAATACAGATGGCGGTGTAGATATTTATATGTTCATACAGATGGCGGTGCAGATATTTCCATGTTCATACAGATGGCAGTGTAGATATTTCCATGTTAATAGAGATAGCGGTGTAGTTATTTCCATGTGTAAAGAAATATCTTTGTAGATATTTCCATGTATATGCAGATAGCTGTGTCGATATTTCCATTTTCATGCAGATAGCGGAGTAGATATTACCATGTTCAAACAGATAGCGGTGTATATATTTCCATGTTCATACAGATAGCGGTGTAGATATTTCCATGTTTATACAGATAGCGGTGAAGATGTATGCATGTTTACACAGATAGTGGTGTAGATATTTCCATGTTCATACAGATAGCGGTGTAGATATTTCCATGTTCATCCAGATGGCTATGTAGATATATCCATGTTCATACAGATGGCGGTGAAGATATTTCCATGTTCATACAGATAGCGGTGTAGATATTTCCATGTTCATACAGATAGCGGTGTAGATATTTCCATGTTCATACAGATAGCGGTGTAGCTATTTCCATGTTCATACATATAGCGGTGTAGATATTTCCATGTTCATCCAGATGGCTGTGTAGATATATCCATGTTCATACAGATGGCGGTGAAGATATTTCCATGATCATACAGATAGCGGTGTAGATATTTCCATGTTCATACAGATAGCGGTGTAGATATTTCCATGTTCATACAGATAGCGGTGTAGCTATTTCCAAGTTCATATAGATAGTGGTGTAGATATTTCCATGTTCATCCAGATGGCTGTGTAGATATTTCCATGTTCATACAGATAGCGGTGCTGATATTTCCATGTTTATACAGGTAGCGGTGTAGATATTTCCATGTTTATACAGATAGCGGTGTAGATATTTCCATGTTTATACAGATAGCGGTGAAGATGTATGCGTGTTTACACAGTTAGTGGTGTAGATATTTCCATGTTCCTACAGATAGCGGTGTAGATATTTCCATGTTCATCCAGATGGCTGTGTATATATATCAATGTTCATTCAGATGGCGGTGATGATATTTCCATGTTCATACAGATAGCGTTGTAGATATTTCCATGTTCATACAGACAGCGGTGAAGATATTTCCATGTTCATACAGATAGCGGTGTAGTTATTTCCATGTGTAAAGAGATAGCTGTGAAGATATTTCCATGTATACGCAGATAGCTGTGTTGATATTTCCATTTTCATGCTGATTGAGGTTTAGATATTTCCATGATCAAACACATAGCGGTGTAGATATTTCCACGTTCATACAGAAAGCGGTGTTGATATTTCCATGCTTATACAGATTGCGGTGAAGATGTATGCTTCTTTACACAGATAGCGGTGTAGATATTTCCATGTTCATGTAGATAGCGGTGTAGATATTTCCATGTTCATACAGATAGCGGTGTAGCTATTTCCATGTTCGTACAGATAGCGGTGTAGATATTTCCATGTTCATCCAGATGGCTGTGTAGACATATCCATGTTCATACAGATGGCGGTGAAGATATTTCCATGTTCATACAGATAGCAGTGTAGATATTTCCATGATCTTACAGATAGAGGGGCTGATATTTCCATGTTCATACAGATAGCGGTGCTGATATTTCCATGTTTATACAGGTAGCGGTGTAGATATTTCCATGTTTATACAGATAGCGGTGTAGATATTTCCATGTTTATACAGATAGCGGTGTAGATATTTCCATGTTTATACAGATAGCGTTGTAGATATCTCCATCTTAATACAGATGGCCGTGTAGATATTTATATGTTCATACAGATGGCGTTGCACATATTTCCATGTTCATACAGATGGTGGTGTAGTTATTTCCATGTTCATACAGATAGCGGTGTAGTTATTTCCATGTGTAAAGAGATATCTGTGTAGATATTTCCATGTATATGCAGATAGCGGTGTGGATATTTCCATTTTCATGCAGATAGCGGTGTAGATATTTCCATGTTCAAACAGATAGCGGTGTAGATATTTCCATGTTCATACAGATAGCGGTGTTGATATTTCCATGTTTATACAGTTTGCGGTGAACATGTATGCATATTTACACAGATAGCGGTGTAGATATTTCCATGTTCATACAGATAGTTGTGTAGATATTTCCATGTTCATACAGATAGCGGTGTAGATATTTCCATGTTCATACAGATAGCAGTGTAGATATTTCCATGTTCATCCAGAAGGCTGTGTAGATATTTCCATGTTCATACAGATAGCGGTGCTGATATTTCCATGTTTATACAGGTAGCGGTGTAGATATTTCCATGTTCATACAGATAGCGGTGTAGATATTTCCATGTTTATACAGATAGCGGTGTAGATATTTCCATGTTTATACAGATAGCGGTGTAGATATCTCCATCTTAATACAGATGGTGGTGTAGATATTTATATGTTCATACAGATGGCAGTGCAGATATTTCCATGTTCATACAGATGGCGGTGTAGATATTTCTATGTTTATAGAGATAGCGGTGTAGTTATTTCCATGTGTAAAGAAATAGCTTTGTAGATATTTCCATGTATATGCCGATAGCTCTGTAGATATTTCCATTTTCATGCAGATAGCGGTGTAGATATTTCCATGTTCAAACAGATAGCGGTGTAGATATTTCCATGTTCATACAGATAGCGGTGGAGATATTTCCATGTTTATACAGATAGCGGTGAAGATATTTCCATGATCATAGAGATAGCGCTGTAGATATTTCCATGTTCATACAGATAGCGGTGGAGATATTTCCATGTTCATACAGATAGCGGTGTAGCTATTTCCATGTTCATACAGATAGCGGTGTAGATATTTCCATGTTCATCCAGATGGCTGTGTAGATATTTCCATGTTCATACAGATAGCGGTGCTGATATTTCCATGTTTATACAGGTAGCGGTGTAGATATTTCCATGTTTATACTGATAGCGGTGTAGATATTTCCATGTTTATACAGATAGCGGTGAAGATGTATGCAGGTTTACACAGTTAGCGGTGTAGATATTTCCATGTTCATACAGATAGCGGTGTAGATATTTCCATGTTCATCCAGATGGATGTGTAGATATATCCATGTTCATTCAGATGGCGGTGAAGATATTTCCATGTTCATACAGATAGCGGTGTAGATATTTCCATGTTCATACAGATAGCGGTGTAGATATTTCCATGTTCATACAGACAGCGGTGTAGATATTTCCATGTTCATACAGGTAGTGGTGTATATATTTCCATGTTCATACAGATAGCGGTGTAGCTATTTCCATGTTCATACAGATAGCGGTGTAGATATTTCCATGTTCATAGAGATAGCGGTGTAGATATTTCCATGTTCATACAGATAGCGGTGCTGATATTTCCATGTTTATACAGGTAGCGGTGAAGATGTATGCATGTTTACACAGATAGCGGTGTAGATATTTCCATGTTCATACAGAAAACGGTGTAGATATTTCCATGTTTATACAGATAGCGGTGAAGATGTATGCATGTTTACACAGATAGCGGTGTAGATAATTCCATGTTCATCCAGATGGCTGTGTAGATATTTCCACGTTCATCCAGATGGCTGTGTAGATATATCCATGTTCATACAGATGGCGGTGAAGATATTTCCATGTTCATACAGATAGCGGTGTAGATATTTCCATGTTTTTACAGGTAGCGGTGTAGATATTTCCATATTTATACAGATAGCAGTGTAGATATTTCCATGTTTATACAGATAGCGGTGTAGATATTTCCATGTTTAGACAGATAGCGGTGTACATATTTCCATGTTTATACAGATAGCAGTGCAGATATTTCTGTGTTTATACAGATAGCCGTGTAGATATTTCCATCATCATTCAGCTGGCGGTGTAGATATTTGCAAGCTGATACAGATGGCGGTGTAGATATTTCCAAGTTTATAGAGATGGCGTACAGATATTTCCATGTTCTCACCGACGGCGGTGTAAATATTTCCATGTTTATAGAGATGGCGGTGTAGATATTTCCATGTTTATACACTTATCGCTGTAGATATTTCCATGTTTATTCAGATAGCAGTGTTGATATTTCCATGTTTATACAAATAGCGGTGTAGATATTTCCATGTTTATAGAGATAGTGGTGTAGATATTTCCATGTTTATAGATAGTGGTGTAGATATTTCCATGATTATAGAGATTGTGGTGTAGTTATTTCCATGTTTATAGAGATAGCAGTGTAGAAATTTCCCTGTTTCACAGAAGGAGTGTAGATATTTCCATGTTTATACAGATAGCGGTGTAGATATTTCCATGTTTATACAGATGGCAGTGTAGATATTTCCATGTTTATAGAGATGGCGGTGTAGATATTTCCTTGTTTATACAGAAAGCAGTGTAAATATTTCGATGTTTATAGAGATAGGTTTGTAGGTATTTCCATGTTCATACAGATAGCGGTGTAGATATTTCCATGTTCATACAGAAGGCGGTGTAGATATTTCCATCTTCATACAGATGGCGGTGAAGTTATTTGCATGTTCATACAGATGGCGGTGTAGATATTTCCATGTTCATACAGATGTCGGGGTAGATATTTCCTTGTTCACACAGATGTCTGTGTAGTTATTTCCATGTTCATACAGATGACATTGTTGATATTTCCATGTTCATAACGAGGGCGGTGTAGATATTTCCATGTTTATAGAGATGGCGGTGTAGATATTTCCAAGTTTATACAGATGGCAGTGTTGATATTTCCATGTTCATACAGATAGCATTGTAGATATTTCCATGTTTATGGAGATATCGGTGTAGATATTGGCATGTTTATACAGATAGCGGTGTAGATATTTCCATGATTACACAGATAGCGGTGTAGATATTTCCAGGTTTATATAGATAGCGGTGTAGATATTTACATGTTTATACAGATAGCGGTGAAGATATTTCCATGTTTATACAGACAGCGGTGTAGATATTTCCATCTTTATACAGAGAGCATTGTAGATATTTCCATGTTTATAGAGTTAGCGGTATAGATATTTCCCTGTTTTGCAGATAGCAGAGTAGATATTTCCATGTTTATACAGATAGCAGTGTAGACATTTCCATGTTTATACCGATAACGGTGTAGATATTTCTGTGTTTGTACATATAACGGTGTAGATATTTCCATGATCATACAGATGGCGGTGTGGATATTTCCATTTTGATACAGACTGGGTGTAGATATTTTCATGTTTATACAGATGACGGTGTAGATATTTACATGTTTATAGACATGGCGGTGTAGACATTTCCATGTTTTTACACATAGCAGTGGCGATATTTCCATGTTTATGGAGATATCGGTGTAGGTATTTCCATGTTTATAGAGAGAGCGTTGTAGATATTTCCATGTTTATTCAGATAGCGGTGTAGATATTTCCCTGTTTTACAGATAGCAGTATAGATATTTCCATGTTTATACATATAGCGGTGTATATATTTCCTTGTACATTCAGATAGCGGTGTAGATATTCCCATGTTTATTCAGATGGCAATGTAGATATTTACATGTTTATAGGGATGGCGGTGTAGATATTTCCTTGTATTGACAGATAGCTGTGTAGATATTTCCATTTTTATACAGATAGCGCTGAAGATATTTCCATGATTATACAGATAGTGGTGTAGATATTTCCATGTTTATACAGATAGCGGTGTAGATATTTCCATGTTTATACAGATAGCGGTGTAGATATTTCCATGTTTATGGAGATGGCATTATAGTTATTTACTTGTTTATACAGATGGTGGTGTCGATATTTCCATGTTCATACAGATAGCGGTGTAGATATTTCCATATTTATACACATGGCGGTGTAGATATTTCCATGTACATACAGATGCCGGTTTAGATATTTCAATGTTTATAGAGATGACAGTGTAGATATTTCCATGTTTATACAGATGGCGGTGTAGATATTTCCATGTTTATACCCATAGCGGTGTAGATATTTCCATGTTTATACACAGAGCGGTATAGATATTTCTATGTTTACAGAGATATTGGTGTAGATATTTCCATGTTTATAGAGATAGTCGTGTAGATATTTCCATGTTTATAGAGATAGCGGTGTCGATAATTCCCTGTTTCATAGACAGCAGTGTAGATATTGCCATGTTTATTCAGAGAGCAGTGTAGATATATCCATGTTTATAGAGATAGCGGTGTAATTATTTCCATGTTTATAGAGATGGCGGTGGAGATATTTCCATGTTTATAGAGATGGCGGTGTAGATATTTCCATGTTTATATAGATGGCGGTGTAGGTATTTCCATGTTTATACAGATAGCGGTGTAGGTATTTCCATGCTTATACAGATAGCGGTGTAGATATTTCCATGTTCATACAGATAGCGTTGTAAATATTTCCATGCTTATACAGATAGCGGTGTGGATATTTCCATGTTTATAGAGATAGCGTTTTAGATATTTCCATGTTTATACATATAGCGGTATAGATATTTCCATGTTTAAACAGATGGCGGTGGAGATATTTCCATGTTTATACAGGTGGCAGTGTAGTTATTTCCATATTCATACAGATGGCGTTGTAGATATTTCAATGTTTATAGAGATGGTGGTGTAGATATTTCCATGTTTATACAGATGGCGGTGTAGTTATTTCCATGTTTACACAGATAGCGGTGTAGGTATTTCCATGCTTATACAGATAGCGGTGTAGGTATTTCCATGTTCATACAGATAGCGTTGTAAATATTTCCATGTTTATACAGATTGCGGTGTAGATATTTCCATGTTTATAGAGATAGCGGTATAGATATTTCCATGTTGATACACATAGCGGTGTAGATATTTCCATGTTTATAGAGATAGCGGTGTAGATATTTCCAAGTTTATAGAGATGTCGGCTTGGATATTTCCATGTTTATATATGTGGCGGTGTATATATTTCCATGTTTATGCAGATGGCGGTGTAGATATTTCCATGTTTATACAGATGGCGGTGTAGATATTTCCATGTTTATACAGATGGCGGTGTAGATACTTCCATATTTATACAGATGGCCCTGTAGATATTTTCATGTTCATACAGATAGCGGTGTAGATATTTCCATGTTTATAGAGATGGCGCTGTAGATATTTCCTTGTTTATACACATAGCAGTGTAGATATTTCCATGTTTAAAGAGATGGCGGTGTAGATATTTCCATGTTTGTACAGGTAGCGGTGAAGATATTTCCATATTTATACAGGTAGCGGTACAGATATGTGAATTCATTAAACCTCTTTTTCTTTATAAATTACCCAGTCTTGGGTATGTCTTTATCAGCAGCATGAAAATTGACTAATACACTCACTGTCCATGAATGATACACTGTTAGCCCATTTGCATTGTTATAAAGAAATACCTGAGGCTGGGTTATTTATAAAGAAATGCGGTTTATTTGGCTCCTTGTTGTGAAGGCTGTACATGAAGCATAGTACTGGCACCTGCTTCCAGGGAGGGCATCAGGAACCTTCCAATCATGGTGGAAGGTGAAGGGAAACCAGCATATCACATGGTGAGAGCGGAAGCAAGAGAGACAGGGAAGAGATGTCAGTCTCTTTTAAACAACCAGATATCGCATGAACTCACAGGGTAAGAACTCATTCATTACCAAGAGGACAGCACCAAGCCATTCAGGAGGCATCTATCTCCAACATTGGGGATCACATTTTAACGTGAGATTTGAAGGGGACAAACATCCAAACTATGTCAGATACCAAAGCTGACAATGCTTAGGATCTTTAGCTGTTCCAGGTTCTGGGAAAAGGGAGAGAGTTAGCTTCCCTCGTCTATGCTGTGCTACTCCATATTATATTAGTAATTATTGTTCTCTAAAGGTTTTTGAAAGCAAATAAACAAATGCAAGGCAAAATATACGAAATGCAAGGCAAAACATACGAAATGCAAGGCAAATGCATTAAAAACTTTTGAGTGTTAATATATAGATTTTATTTTATCTTTTTAATTTCTTTTGCTTAACCAAATAGATTATGTAGTTTTGATTAACTGGCCATGAAATAGCTCTGCCTACATAGAATTTCCCATGAATAATTGGTTGTGGAGACTTTTCTGTGTAACCCAAATCCTCCCTCAAAACTGAAGTTTGCCCAGCTATTGGGAGTGTTGGCAAATCATGCCTCTCAGCTGATTCTCTCTAGAATTTATTCTCAGGAGATCTAATTAATAACTTGTCAAGCTGATGTCCATCCTTGGGGACAACTCGTATCTGAAGAATGGCCAGTGAAAGGTATTAAAACTCCATACTCCTGCCTCAATTTAGGGCAACTCTGAAGGGTCACCCCAGCTTCTCAGCTCCCCCTTGAGATTAGCTGAGGTATTTGTTGTGACTGCCTCACATCTCAACTCCCTTTGTCCAATTCAGCTTTTTAGCCACAGTTGTTGGCTCCTAGGATTTTACCCAGTTAAATGTTCTCTACACAAATCTCTATCTCAAATCTGCTTTACAAGGAATGTGGCCTCAGACAGGTTTTCATTAGGTTCTGGACGTAACTCTCATTAGTCATTGATATGATTCGGCTGTGTCTCCATCCGAATCTCACCTTGATTGTAATTATCCCCGCATGTCAAGGATGGAGTCAGGTGGAGATCATTGAATCATAGGGGCGGGTTCCCCCTACTGTTCTCCTGGTAGCGAATAAGTCTCACGAGATCTGATGCTTTTAAAATGGGAGCTTCCCTACACAAGCTTTCTTCTCTGCTACCATTTAAGATGTGCCTTTGCTTCTTTTTTGCCTTCTGCCGTGACTGTGAGGCCTCCCCAGCCATGTGGAATTGTGAGTTCATTAAACCTCTTTCCTTTCTAAATTACCCGGTCTTGGGTATGACTTTATTAGCAGCATGACAACAAACTAGTGCAGTCTGTTCTATAAGCCCAAGTCGGATCACAGAGTCCCGCTTTCTGTTTTTT